>NC_091362.1:1779670-1944670 GCF_038502225.1 Cherax quadricarinatus
ACCACAAATAGGTGAGTACAAATAGGTGAGTACACGCGCGCGCGACATGCGCATGTGAGAAGAGGCTTGATGAGTTAATCCTGCCGACACTAGAGCACAGGACCAGATGTGATAACTCTGCGACATACAAAACAGTAGGATTAACAAAGAGAGTGGACAGAGAGTGTCTATTTGAGTCGTGGGTCTCAGGTACACGAGGGTAAAGCTGGAAGTTAAAAGCAAAGACGAGTCACACTGATGTGAGTATAGTTGAGGCAGAATCCACGTATTGCTTAAAGAGTGGCTATTATAGAGCTCCCGGACTCTGGAGAGAGTGAATTCAGTAGTCGCAAGCAGAAAAGAGGTGACAGTAACTTATAATCAGCCCCTGCAAACACAATTAGGTGAGTATAGTTAGGTAAGTACAAACTCTTCTTTTGATCCGATATTGCTCAGGACAGGATGGTTCAACACAAAACATACCAGATGACCACATGATGCTGCAATCGTGTCTCGTGACGAGACAGCGCAGACATCAGGAATCATTCGAACTCATGGACCTCATATAGAGGCAACCCCAATACCTCTCCAAGCTGGCGCAATTCTGGGGCACCTCTGTCGCCACAGCACAATCACGACAACCTCCACTCTTCTCTGTCCCCTTCCACTTTTTCCTTCCTACATGTAGCCCTATACCTGACAACACCCGCGAAAGAAACGCACACACTTACCCCTGCCCCACCTTTCCTATTCCTGTCAAATGAATATCATACAGAGGTAGTAGACAACAAAAATCAGAGAATGATATGGACAAGTAAAATACGAGAGTGATACACAAACCCAAATGTGCTATCAGACAAAAGTGACAAGGTGAAGAAACGAAGAGCTGACCTATATGATATCAGATGTTCCATTTCCACCTGAATATCAAATTATAAGGAAATGCAGAAACAACAGGGGAGGAGGAGGGATGGAATGACGAATCAGAAATTAGTGGAGAATTGAAAAGGTGAGAGGGAGAAAGAGTGAAGAAACACAGTTGCTTCTGAAATATACAACCCGCCACCTAACACTAGGAGACGGCAGAAAGTATTTGAAGATAGCAATAACAATGGTTTCAGTCTAATAACTTAAAAATGCTTCTATTCAGCTTTAAACACTAAGTGCTGATGTATCTTATTAGAAAGTATTATTTATTAATTTAGTCGAGGTAGGAGACAGTCTGTTAATTTTGTATTAACAGTTACATGTAACTGGACGTTTTTAAAAAAACAAATAAAAAAAATCGTAGAGTTGTAGAGACTTTCGAAGAAAATATGAATGACAAAAAGAAAATGGGAAATATTGAAATCTCACATATATATTAGATACGTATCTCATTAGGGGCGTCTTTATGTAATTTCCTTTCTATTCTTCCTGCAAACTTTCTCATATAATATGAGAACACCTTATACAACCAGATTTAAATTTTCATCACTTATTAACTGCACCAGGGAAGGGTTTGTGAAGTTATTGATACATGCAGATGCCCCATGATCAAAGTTACATGATCAAAGTTACATGATCAAAGTTACATGATCAAAGTTACATGATCAAAGTTACATGATCAAAGTTACATGATCAAAGTTACATGATCAAAGTTACATGATCAAATTTACATGATCAAAGTTACATGGCATTTTCCTAAAATTTCGTTTCCGTGGTTAACTGTAACTATAGTAAGACTAGTCTGATCAGCTGAAATACTTAACTAAGGTGAATACTAACTTGAAAACAGTCGCATTGTATACGAAGTTTATAGATATTATTTGCCAGTTTGATGTATGAAAAGATGGAAAATTTATATTGTTTTAATTAAATTGGGTTAAATATAACAGTGTTGTTAGGTAAGACACATATGCAACAGTTAGGTATCGAAATAAAGATACCTAACTGTTGCATATGTGTCTTACCTAACAACCTGTCGGTATTTTATACCATTTTAATGTTCAAATATAACAGTGTATATTTCCTTTGAATATTTATTTAATCTACTTAATATATTTACTTATGTAGGTGCAAGTTTTTCCAAGAAAATAAAATAGTTATAAATACGCGTGCAAAAGCTAAAGAATGATTCTTCTGATAGGCTTCAAACTTCTATCGCAGGTGTGCTGTCCTGAAACAATGCTTCACCAAAAAAATTGATGCTTCTTAATTAAAAGTTTAGATTCTATATGTTTAAGGTTTTTAATTGTAAATTTCCTAACATAATAATGCAGTTAATGAAATTCTGGAATCATTGCAATAATGGAGAATTTTTTTTCTAGTCGCCATCAAAGTTTCAAAAATAGTGTCTTAGAAAAATAATTTAATATTTCAGAGGGCCTGTTGCCCTCTAATTTGCTAAATTTATTATTTAAAAATTTAGATTTACATGTTTACTCTTCTGAATCACTATGAAATAAATTTATTAAGAAGAAAAAAAAGAGACAGAAAAAAATTTAAACCTACACTGTGTAAATTTTTTCGTAATTGATTTTAGCCTTTCAGGAGACACTAATTTTTAAAATTAAACCTTCAGCAAATAATGAATTTTATGCTAAATTTTATGCTAAATTGTTTTGTGGTAATTTAATTGTCTTTTACATGCCCTTGCAAATTAGCATAACTAGCGTGAATTTTATTAAAATCAGTCTAATGGTTTCTGAAATATTAGTGTGAAAACAAACTTCCTGATCAATGAAAACAAATATTTTTTTTAAAAATGGAGCACTGACATTCTTTTTTTAAATTCTGTGCTCAGTTGGACATGGGCGGCCAGAATCACCGAGTGACTGACTTATATTATTATTTGTTATACATTCAAACATATGTATTTGTGCATGGATGTCGAGGTGGTGGTAGTGGTAGTGGTGATGGTGGTTGTGGTAAGGATGGTGGTGGTGGTGAAGGTAGTGGTGGTGAAGGGGGTGGTAGTGAAGATGGTGGTAGTGAAGGTGGTGGTGGTGAAAATTTTGGTGGGGATGTCGGGGTTCGTCAGATGATTGGAGTAAGAAAGACACATTAGATATCTTGAAGGCACATAATTAAGAGAGTCTTGAGGAGAACCCAGGACATCCCTTGTCCAGTCTATACCTATCATGGAACTGAGAGAGAGGTCTGTAGCTGGTGGCTCACATGTGAGGAGTCTTTTGACATCAAGGCTAGAAGGGAACATATCTGTAAAGTAGCTGTGATGTACTCATGTGATCTGCGGATTCTGAGGAAGTGTATTTACAAAGAAGAAAATATTTAACAGAAAAGGCAGACTTAGCACACACAAGTCTTTTACTGTTAATTCTCAGAATCTGGTTAGAAAGTAAACACATAAAAAATTTGAACATCAATAAGTTGACATAGTAGACACACAGTTGAAACACATTTTATACTATATTAATCATTTATAGGGATTATTTACATTTAACCCCAACTCTGCTACAGTAAGGTTTACATGTGCAGAGTGATCATCATCTCTAGGGGATCAAATTCTGTTGCAACGGCTAACACATGCCATGGTTGAGTAGGTTCTGAAATGGTATTTACAATTGAAACTTGAGGATTCCTCATTAATTGCCGTGCACATAGGGAATAATCAGGCTGTTCGTCTGTTTAGTTGTTAGAGGTAGAGGGAATTGAGTCAGGGGAATTTTCGTAGTCTGTAGCATTTACCTGGATGCTAGGAACCTCGTCATCATCGCATACTAACTTCATATGATCTAAATGTGATGATTCTTTATACTGACCAGTACTCATTTCTCCAAGTACTACTACTCAATATGGACCAACAAATTTTGATCGAGCTTAGGCATTGCAGATGTATTATTAAAATTAGTCACCATAACTCTCAAACCTACTTTAATTCTGGTTGGCTTTGCTCGAGTATTAGTGGCTCTTGTAAATTCTGCTATTGATTTATGAACTGTTTCACGGATTCTTCTAAAAACACCTAAATCAGATCAAATCAAATCAAATCAAGTTTATTCTCCGTAAAGTTTACAATGTGGGGTTTACACATTATAGGATATTGTGTGGTTTACATATTATATAAAACTAATTACACAGAGGGCTACTATCACGCCTAGCATGACTAAGCATTTCGGGCAGACTAAGAATAATTCAAAACTCTGTATTGGTGCAGAGCTAATACTGTCTCGGTGGTCTTATCTGCTATAGGAATTAACTCACAATATCTGGTGAATTTGTCTTCCATAACACACACATTTGTTTCCGTGATGGAAATATTGAAAATTAGTTAACAAGTCTAGCACAACTCTTTGCCAAGGATCGCTAGTAGTGGGATACACCTGGATTGGATTAGGATCGCTAACATTATCTTTATGCTACATACAGACACGACATTTCTTATCATACTCAGAAATGTCAGTTGCCATACGAGGCCAAAAGTATTTCAATCTGGCTTGTTTTACAGAACGATCATACCAGGGTGTGTAACACCTGGTATATCATGACAAAGTCAATGATGCGTGTTGGTGGCTTCACAGAGAGAGTTTGATCTTCTTGTAGCAGGAATCGAATCACACCCAACTACATAGGGTCACTTCTTTGAGCATTCTCTACATGCTCGGCACTAAATGGAGGATCTGCTATTACTGTACTAATACGTCACGACAAAGCATCCGCGACTACATTTGAGATGCCAGGTAAGTGTTTAAAGGTTGGGTTGAGCTCTTGGATAGTCAGGGAACATCTGGCTAATCTTCCAGTTGGTTGTTTATTCTGGAATAGCAGAATCAGTGGAGCATGATCTCTCAAGACATAAACAGGGTACTGATATATAATATCACAGAAGTGTTTTAAAGACCATACTATTTCTAAGGCTTCTTGCTCAGTTACTGTATAATTACGTTCAGCCTTTGTAAGGATTCGACTAGCAATTGCAACTGTGCAGTACTTGCTATCGGTCTTCTGAACTAGGACAGCATCTGTTCCAATAGAACTAGCATCAGTTGTTAGATAGAAAGGTTTAGAAAAATCTGGGAATTTCAAAATAGGAGCAGAAGTTAGCTTTTCTTTGAGAGTTTAGAATGCTCTTTCTTGACAGAAAGTCCAATGATAGGAGCATCTTTCTTAACCAACTCAGTTAGAGAAGCTGCAATAGAAGAAAAACTAACAATGAATGTTGTATAAAAACCTGCTAATGCCACGATGGATCTTATGGCATTAGCAGTTTTGGTTAGACAGTTTGATCTTTAAAGTGGCTTTTTCATGCTTATCTAGTACCAAATCAACTCTTTTCAGGCAAAAATATCATGTTTAATGATTTTACACTAGTAATTTTTGATGTCACTATGTTGTCCACGAGTCCCTGTCCCCGACTTGCTGTCTTATTTAGAAGAAGAATTGGATTGTTTCTCTTTGCCCTTTGATAAAAAAAATATCATTATTGAATTGATTAAGCTGTGTGTAGTTGATTGCAAGTTTGAATTAGAGGGGAAATATAATCCTCAAAAACATGAAATGGCGAGGGTAATCCGTTGTCCCCCTTACTGAGCAATCTGTATATGGAATTTTTCGAGTCTAGACTGTTAAAAGATATCTTGCCAGGTAGAGCTAATTGGTTCAGATATGTTGATGACATCTTGCGTCTTTGGCCAAATCATATGTCCCTTGATATATTTTTACCAAGACTTAATGCTTTAGCTCTGTCTATTAAATTCACCGTAGAGAAAGAGGTGGCCGTAAACTTCCATTTTTAGATGTGTTGATACACCGAGTTGATAGAAAGTTTAACTTTGCAGTATATAGGCAGGCCACCAATGTGTGCTCCAACATTCACAGCTGTTCTATCCATGAGATGAGAGTTAAAAGGAGTGTATTTCTTACTATGTTTCCGAAAGCCTATAGAGTGTGTAGTTCTGAATTCCTTGATGAAGAAATTAGGTAAATATTTACCAGTGGCATGAAACTTTGGTATCCTAAAGTGTTTTTGGAATCTGTCTTGCTGGCAGCTCAGAAAACTTATAAGGAGCCTGGGATAACACCTTAGACCAAGAATGTGCTGGTCCTCCCATACAATGAAAATTTATCTATCCTGCTGAATGTCCTTAAAAGATTTAATATACAAGTTGTTTTTAAAAATTCACAGACTTTTAGAAGTATTCTGATAAAAATTCACCTCAACAGTGTGCTGGTGGTGTCTACAGAATTGGTTACAACTGTTGCGGTCTCTTTTATTTGGGATAGAGGGAAAACCATTAGAAGTACACGATGTCACAACACCGTTATTCAATATGTATAGCACAGGACTCGAACGCAATTTTCAACCACATTAGAGCATGTTTCCTGCATATTGGCAGAAAACAAGAGTCATCTTCCCTTGTTCCTCTGGGCTTGAAAGGAATTTTGTAGAATCGGCAGTTATAAAGTATGATAAGCATTCATTATACAATATCAATATCAGTGATGGGTTGTTGAAGTTAAATGCTTTTTTATTTGAGGCAATAATACAATGTCAAAAACTTCTTATACGAATGCATTAGACTGTCATAAATATAATGCCACATCGAGGAATTAGAGCCTATTTTTCCTGCATTACCTGAAAGATGAACCAGAGTTTACCTCAGAATCATGTGGGCCATCTTCCTTATAATTACAGATGTCTCCCTTTTTAAATAAGTTTATTTTAATGAAACCCGTATCCTTTTTATAACTTGTAGAAGTCTCCCCTTTAAATGGTCCCGTTTTCTCGTCCCTTTAAATGGACTCGTTTTCTCTTGGATGGTTACTCCATTAATGCCAGTGACTTCCATATCACTGGCAATATAATTATGTATGTAAAATTACTTATATCATAGGAGAGTCTGACTGAATTTTTGATAATTACCAAGTTACTTTCGTTTAGGCTATTACAATATTAATGCATGTGGGATTGTTCTATTGCTATAATATTCAACCTTCTGGCTATGGGCAATGGTATGTTTTGAGGTTACTTCCTTCCCCGCTCTTTCTCTCTCTCTCTCTCTCTCTCTCTCTCTCTCTCTCTCTCTCTCTCTCTCTCTCTCTCTCTCTCTCTCACTCTCAATAAATAACAAAAAGGCACAATACCGTGACTGGAACGATACACAAATAACCCGCACATAAAAGACAGAAGCTTACGACGACGTTTCGGTCCGACTTGGACCATTGACAAAGTCACACTAACAGAGGAGGAGCAGGACGGCTATATATAGGCAGGAAGAGGTGGAGGTAGTAGAAGTGGTAGTAGTAGCAGTAGTAGTAGTACAAGAATTGTATATAATACCGACAGGATGAAATGACACATGCACAACACCCGGGCATCCCCACCGTAGACGTTTCGCCATCCAGCCAGCCACTGGATGGCGAAACGTCCACAACAAAGACAACCAGACGCCGCACATGTGTCTAATTTCATCAGTAGATGTAGTAGAAGAAGAAGAGGTAGTAGTAGTGGTAGTGGTAGAAGTGGGAAATAAGGAAGACGAGCCAGTCAAATACAAAGGAAGGGGAGCACTGCAAGAGAGCTAGAAACCCACAGAGGGAGAGCAAGCGCACCGAGGTGCGTGAAAGGGGAAGTGGTGAAATAAAATAAAGAAGGAACAGAAACACGAGAGAGGAGAGAGAAAGACTACCCTCTCCTTTTCTCCTCAGGGTTGTCTTTCTCTCTCCTCTCTCGTGTTTCTGTTCCTTCTTTATTTTATTTCACCACTTCCCCTTTCACGCACCTCGGTGCGCTTGCTCTCCCTCTGTGGGTTTCTAGCTCTCTTGCAGTGCTCCCCTTCCTTTGTATTTGACTGGCTCGTCTTCCTTATTTCCCACTTCTACCACTACTACTACCTCTTCTTAAGGAAGAATTGAGGGCAGCGAAGATGGAGATACGGCGATTGACCGAGGAAAACAAGAGGATTCGTAGTAGTCCTCCTGTTTCGAGTCCTCAGGTCAAGAAGGGATCGTGGTCAGTGGCTGGACAGCAGGGGACGACGAAGTTGACGATCAAGAAGACGAATGGAAAGCCAGAAACGATGAAGAAGAAAGAGACTGCTGTGGAAACTCCCGTGGAAACCTCCAACGCATTCTCGGTGCTACCCGACGAATGTGAGTCTACTACTGGGATCGTCACGACGAACGACAACAAGGAAGGTAAGAATATTGTTGTTGTTGGGGATAGCCAGGTTAGATACATGGATAGGGCATTCTGCTTGAAGGACAGGAGTAGGAGACAAAGGGTATGCTTTCCTGGGGCTGGGATGGAGGACATTGTTAGCCGGCTTGACAACATCATGAACGGTAATGGGATCAATCCTATTATTTGCCTCAGTGCTGGAGGCAATGATGTAGGCAAGAGTAGAAGTGAGGATTTAGTTAGAAAGTTCAGGACAGCTATAGACATGATTAGGAAGAAGGGGGGGCGCCCTGTTATATGTGGCATTTTGCCAAGAAGAGGTGTTGGTAATGAATGGTTGTCCAGAGCAATTGGTATTAATTGTTGGCTGGATAAACACTGTAAGGATAATGCAGTACCATTCATTGACAACTGGGACAACTTCTATGGCCGAAATGACATGTATGCCAGGGATGGGGTTCATTTATCCAGGGCAGGTGTGGGTTTTCTTGCTAACTCAGTTGAGGGGGTTGTTAGGACTTTAAACTAGGATTAGTTAGAGGTATGGGTTTAGAAATGATTAATAATGAGTATGGATATATTGACTTATGCTCTGATATTAAGAATCTTAATAGTAACTGTCATGGAGTAACTCTGGGTAATGATAATTTCAGAAATTGTGTAAAAACAAAGATGAATAGCAAAAATGTGCAGAAGAAAAAACATATGATGGTATTTTATGCTAACAGTCGAAGTGCAAGAAATAAAATTAATGAACTACGTTTGGTAGCATGTGCTGGGAACTTTGATATCATTGCATTAACTGAAACGTGGTATGATTTAAAGAGTCGGGATATGACTGCTGAGTGTAATATTCAGGGATTTAAGTTGTTCAATGTGGATAGATGTAATGGGAAGGGGGGAGGAGTTGCATTGTATCTTCGAGAAAATATTAATTGTTGCATAAAAACAGGTATAAAAATAGATGGAGCAGCAACAGAGTCTGTTTGGGTAGAGTTCGTGGAGGGTCAAGAAAAACTAATTCTAGGTGTAATATACCGACCTCCAGGCTTGGATCACGATAGAGGGAGACTTCTTTGGGACGAAATTGTTAGGGCTTCTGTACACAGTAACGCAGTCATAGTAGGGGACTTTAACTTTAGCCAAATTGACTGGAATTCTTTGACAGGTAATCTAGAGTCCAGTGACTTCATGGAAACAGTTCAGGACTGTTTTCTGAAACAGAGTGTTACTGAACCTACCAGGGGTAATAATTTGCTAGACCTAGTCTTGTCAAATAAGGAAACACTCGTGAATAATCTGGAGATCACTGAAGAGCTTGGCGCAAGTGATCACAAAACCATCACCTTTAGCATTAATTGGGAATGCAAGAATAATGATAATACAGTAAAAATCCCCGATTTTCGTTCTGCCGATTATAATGGACTTAGGGAACATCTGTCTAATCTTGATTGGGGTTATCTAGCTAATGATTTTATTGACGATAATCATACTTATGAATATGAAGGGATCTGCTTTTATGATTGTTTTCTTAATAATGTACACAGTGCCCAGAGTATATACATTCCCCAGAGAGAAATTAGGTCTAATAATAACGATCCCAAATGGGTTAACAGGAGGCTAAAGCATCTATTAGGGGAGAAAAGGGGAATTTATAGGCGCATCAGAAGAGGAGAGGTTAACCTTACTGACCAATATGTTCAGCTTAAAAGAGAAGTAAAAAAGGCGATTAGAAAGGCTAAACGTGACTATGAAATTAGAGTCGCTAATGAATCAAAGACTAATCCAAAGGGGTTCTTTCAAGTGTATAGGACGAAGGTGAAGGAAAAAGTAGGACCTCTGAAATCTGGGAATGGACAGCTGACGGATAATGAACTGGAAATGTGTTCCTTATTTAATGACTATTTTTTGTCAGTTTTTACACAGGAAGATGTAAATGAGATTCCAGTAATTAACAATTATTTAGTCCCTGATGAATTCAAGTTAACTAATATTACTGTCACGAGGGACATGGTTATTAAACAGATAGTCAAACTGAAACAAAATAAGTCCCCAGGACCCGATGAGTTGTTTTCAAGGGTACTTAAGGAATGCAAGATGGAGCTTAGTCAGCCATTAACGAGTGTATTCAATGCGTCCATCCTTACCAGTGTTGTGCTAGAGATGTGGAAGATGGCTAATGTGGTTCCTATATTCAAATCAGGGGATAAGTCCACTCCTTCAAATTACCGTCCAATAAGCCTGACATCTATAGTGGGCAAGTTATTAGAATCAATTATAGCTGACATTATCAGAAGTCACCTTGAAGAGCATAACTTGATAAATGAATCTCAGCATGGATTCACGAGAGGTCGTTCCTGCCTGACAAACTTACTGACGTTCTTCAATAGAACATTTGAGGCAGTTGACAGTGATAAGGAATATGATATTGTTTATTTGGATTTTAGTAAAGCCTTCGACAGAGTACCTCACAAGAGACTCTTAAGAAAAGTGGCAGCTCATGGTATAGGAGGTAAAGTTCTAGCATGGATTGAGGCATGGCTTACCAATAGAAAGCAGAGAGTTACCATTAATGGAGTGAAATCTGAATGGGGATTAGTCACTAGTGGCGTTCCACAAGGATCAGTTTTAGGCCCTCTCTTGTTCGTAATTTACATTAATGACCTTGATGAAAGGATTACTAGTGACATGAGTAAGTTTGCTGATGATACAAAGATAGGCCGTATAATTCACTCTGAGGAGGATATCAATGAACTCCAGGACGATTTGAACAAACTAATGTCTTGGTCTGAGAAATGGCAGATGAAGTTTAATGTGGATAAGTGTAAGGTACTTGCCCTTGGTAATGAAAATAACCCTCGAAGCTATAATCTAGGTGAAGTAGAGCTTGGTCATACAGAATGTGAAAAAGACTTGGGAGTCATGGTAAGCAGAAATCTAAAGCCAAGACAGCAGTGCCTCAGTGTGCGCAACAAGGCCAACAGATTACTTGGATTTATCTCAAGAAGTATAAGTAACAGAAGTCCAAAAGTTATTTTACAGCTCTATACATCACTAGTGAGGCCTCATTTAGATTATGCTGCTCAGTTTTGGTCCCCTTACTACAGGATGGACATAGACTCATTAGAGAACATACAGAGAAGAATGACTAAAATGATTTACTGTGTAAGGAACCTCCCGTATGAAGATAGACTTAAAGCCTTAAATCTCCACTCTCTGGAGAGGCGTAGAATGAGGGGTGATATCATTGAAGTGTATAAGTGGATGACGGGCATAAACAAGGGAGACATTAATAAAGTACTGAGGGTGTCGAACCAGGTAAGAACCAGGAATAATGGATTTAAGTTGGATAAATTTAGATTTAGAAAGGACATAGGTAAGTACTGGTTTTCTAACAGAGTTGTAGATGCGTGGAACAGTCTTCCCAGTGGGGTGATAGAGGCTAGGACCTTGGGTAGCTTTAAGAAGAGACTGGACAAATATATGAGTGGGAGGGGCTGGGTTTGATTGGTGTTGGGGGGTGCGGGAGTTGTTTCTTGAGTAGCTTTAGGTAGATGTCGTTTTGATAAGGACCTGCCTCGTATGGGCCAGTAGGCCTTCTGCAGTGTTCCACCATTCTTATGTTGTTAGGTAAGACACATATGCAACAGTTAGACACCTTTATTCCGAAACGTTTCGCCTACACAGTAGGCTTCTTCAGTCGAATACAGAAAGTAGGCAGGAACAGTAGAGATGTGAAGACGATGTAATCAGTCCATCACCCTTAAAGTCGTAGAATTTGAGGTTGTCAGTCCCTCGGCCTGGAGAAGTTCAGTTCCATAGTCAGGAACTATCTGAAGATCAAGCGACAGTGCGGAGACTTAAATACTGTCAGAAGGAGAGGTGCAGGGTAGTAGCAGTAGTAGTAGTAGTAGTAGTAGTAGTGAGAGGCAACTGAGAGGTCATGTCCCTCTCAGATCCAACCCTTCTCACTTGAAAAGCTTGTCCAAGGTGTTTTCTGTACCAAGATGCCACGTGTTGCAGTGTCTGACAAGATGAACATCAAAATGGTATACAATACCGACAGGTTGTTAGGTAAGACACATATGCAACAGTTAGACACCTTTATTCCGAAACGTTTCGCCTACACAGTAGGCTTCTTCAGTCGAATACAGAAAGTAGGCAGGAACAGTAGAGATGTGAAGACGATGTAATCAGTCCATCACCCTTAAAGTCGTAGAATTTGAGGTTGTCAGTCCCTCGGCCTGGAGAAGTTCAGTTCCATAGTCTGGACGCTTCTGGCTGCCATCAGATCTGCATAGTTGGGGTGGGTCCCTTACTGCTGGGCATCCAGCTGTTGTGAGGCTCCTCTTGATAATGTTATTAACCTCCTCATGTCTTGCAATCTTTCCCTCGGATTTACGGCACACAAGACCATGGTACCCGAATCGGTCTGCTGCTTCACTGCCACAAATACACCTGTGTTCGGCGAGAATAGGGGCGGCAAGTCGAAGGGCAACACCGATGCGGATGGTCTGTGGGTCGAGGCGTGTGCCAAGGCTGGAGTTGGGAACAGCCAACAGAAAGTCCCCAGCATGAGGGGCTCTCACTGCCAGCAGGCGGGCTCTATCCTTCCCTGACACACTCTGAAGCATCGTTGAGGCTATATTTTCCACTATTGGACCATCCCAGTGAGATTGTTTGTAGTTGTTGGGGGGAGCAGGTCTGGTTTCTGAGCCCGTTAGATTATCCCAGATCATTGCTCCGTCAATGAATTTTTGGTCCTGGGCTCCAATTTTGTCCCTAAGATGTTCAGGGAGAATCGCTGCTACAAGCTCTCTGGATGCAATACACGAGGACAGAAAAGCAGGTAACGCAATCTGTGATGACTTGCGGACACCAATGCCTCCTAGTCTGACTGGAAGTGTAGCTTGGTTCCACTGCCCGTCTTCTAGAGTAAGGTTAAGTACTTTCGTAAAAATCTGCCTCAGAATACTGTCATATTCTTGCAGTATAGGGTTATCATATGAAGGTGCACATCTTAGGAAATATGTCAACCTGGGCAGACTCAAGCACTTTGTGAGAAGGTACAAGGCATCGTGGGTGTCCAGATTGCCTATTTGTTGTTCCATTCTCCTTAACTCTTCCAATTTCTTCCTGAGAATTGTGTCAATGGCATTGCTTCCCAGAGGTGCTCCTAGCAAGACACTATTTGTGGGGGCAATGACTGCTGCTCCTGGTAGTTTTGATCTCACTGCATTTATCACTTGTTGACTGACTGAGATGATTTCACATTTGGATGGATTCAGGATGAGACCCATTTCCTGTCCCCGTGTCATTACCTGTGTAAGGTCATGTAGGAGGGACTCCTTTGTACCTGCTAGTGTGCCATCATCTAGGAACCAGATGTTTAGCTCGCTGGTCAGTCTGACTGTGATTTCCCTAACTGCAATACAGAAGAGAAATGGTGCAAGAGGATCTCCTTGTTGGACACCCTCCGATGATGTGATTTTATGCTCTCCAAAGAGAAGCATTGATTCCTTGCTATACCCAGCTGAAACAAAAGGGAAGAGACCAGGGAAATGTTCTTGTACTGCTGCTAATACCACGTCTCTTTTCAGGAGATTGAACGCATTCTTGAAATCTAATTTTACCACTGCATTGTCCTCAGGCAGGTTGTTGATATATGTTGATATATATATATATATATATATATATATATATATATATATATATATATATATATATATATATATATATATATATATATATATATATATATATTAGCGTAGTATTTCCCTTCAAACACGAATTTGCAATCAGTATCACAGAGTTTTATCAATTCAATTAATGTTTTCGTATGGTAGGGCATGGGAAGTTTTCTAGTTCCTCTTCGAGGTACGAAAGCAAGTCAGGGATATGGACTTTGGTGAACAGAGCTGTGACATCAAAGCCTATGTACTCAATGTCCTCTCTCATATATTGGTCAAACAAGTAAATATCTGGAAATCAGAATAGGCCAACATTAATACTCAGTCAGGGCAGGGCAGGGGTCGAGTGCTATCTCTAACGACGTTATTTCATGTATTCACCCACCGGGGTGGGATGCTGCCCGGATTATAAAACCAAACAGTTCTGTCATGGAAAGAAACACAATTGAATCTTCCCTATTGAAACATGAAAGAAATACAGTATATAACTCAAATTGTGGGCTATACATGCTCGATAGCTATTTAGTAGAGTCCATTGTACACAATCTTAAACAACAATGCTATACAAAATCACAGGATTGTTCATTATGCCAGGTGAGTTGATGGATTGGTGACACCCGACCAATGTCTACGCACCAAAGCTTCTTACCACGTCAGTTGTGTATGGTTGTATAACGCATTTAGCTGTTAGTATACCATACAGTGACAATCACACAAGATTACGAAATAACATAAGGAGAGGTTAAAGGGTATTAGTAGACATTTGAAATTTAGATCATAGAAATGTTAGCAGAAAGGCAAAGATGATTCCCAAGTCAGCCATATTAACCGAGACTGAGAAAAATAGTAGACATTATTTAGGAAGAGATAATTCTCAGTACTTCAGTAGAACAGGACATCTAAACAGACAAAGAGCACATTATATTCCTGTCTTTTATTATTTATAAAGGTTACACAGAATAACAGCAATCCATATGTATAGTATATATAACTAACTGTGACTTTGTAAATGGTCCAAGTCGGACCGAAGCGTCGTCGTAAGCTTCTGCTACAAACGACTAGAAAAAGCTTGGGGCTGGCTATTATATCTTATAATCTCATACTTGACATCTTAGAAACCGACCTACCCCATATGGGGAGTAAAGGGGTTGCGGAAGGGTGGGGTTGGCACCTACCATTCTAAGGGTAACTAGCTTGTTACACATCAGCACTGAACTACTCTGAGAATTCTCTCCTTGCTTTAGTTGTTCTTTTGCAACATTGCATAGCTTCTGATGATGCACTGAGATGTGTGAAAGTACTTGTTTATATATTGCAAATATTGCAAACCAAGCAATACAGGATGAAAAACAACCACGGGGGGAGTAGAATTACAGTTCTAGGCCTTTCGTGTTGCAATCAACACATCAGTGGCTTGCAACGTTGCAGAAGAGAGGAAAATCTCTAAGTAAATAAGATCCTAGAGGACGTCTTCACCGGAGTGAGGAAGGGAGAGAGAAAAAGAGACAAGGGAATAGGAAACGTCCCCGGGTATACCAGTACCCATAGCCAAAAAGATTGAATATTTTAGCAATAGAAGAATCCCACAAACATTGATATTGTAATAGTAGCCTAAACGAAAGTAATTTGGCAATTATCAAAAATACGGTCAGACTCTCCTATGATATAAGTAATTTTATATACATAATTACATTGCCAGAGATATAGAAGTCACTGGCAATTAACCATCCACAAGAAAGTGGGTCCCTTTAATGGGACAAGAAAACTGGACCGTTTATAGGGGAGACTTCTACAAGTTGTACAAAAGAAATAGGGCTTTAAATAAACTCATATAAAGAGAGAGGCATCTGCAGTTACAAGGAAGATGACCACAGTTATTCATCCCACAGGATTCTGAAGCAAACTCTGGTTCAACCCTCAGAAAATGCAAGAAAAATAGTCCCTAATTTCTCGGTGTGGCACTACATTTAAGACAGTCTAATGATACTCTTTCAGAAAACGTTCGTTACCTCTAATCTAAAGATTTGACATTAGTTGGCTAGCTGCAGTTTTGCACTAGTAATTTCGTCTTGTTCTTCAATCGTCACTGTGATCTAGTTGCCAACTTTTGCATAGAGGTTTCATATTTTACTTCGTGCAATATCGTTGCAGTATATCGTCATGATTCACCTTGACTAAGGTGCTTCTCCTTGATCTACATGTTTTCCCTTGGTCTTCCCGCTCCATCTTCATCTTGGAGGTCAGTCGCCTTGGGTAAGGAGAGGAGTCAATTGCAAAAAAGACAGGTAAATGAAGCTCTCCTCTGATGTTCACCCGAGCGACAAGACTCTGAGGTTCTGATTAGTAGCTATTCAACTCGTGGTGGTTTGTCTTACAAGTGCTGCAATGGGGAACAAATTTTGTTTTGAACTTCGAACTTCGCTACATCCTCCTAGAAACACGTACACACATGCTTGACACGGATAGTACATGCACAAACACGCATTCACACAGACACATAAACACACTCATTTACACAAACACACGTACATACACACACACACTTAGCCATTAGCGAAGAGGCTGGGCCAGGAGCAGAGACTTGACCCATGCAACCACAAATAGGTGAGTACACACACACACACACACACACACACACACACACACACACACACACACAGCAGCGTGGGTCCGTGGGGTGAAGACGTGGGTAACAAGGCTCCGAGAACCTTGGCGTTGAAAGACGCGTAATATCAGCTAGAAGTAATCAGTGGTAGTGGAACGTCAGTGAACAATACTACGAGTGATAATTAAAGTTATTAGTTAAAGAAAGTGAGAGGAAAGCTGAAATCATAATATTTCAAAGCGCAAACCGTTGGGGGTCTTAGGCGCTGTTGCCACATTGGCAGCGGTAGGCCTGATGAAGTGACGTCACGACAAGTTGTGTGCCATTATACATATGAAGTGAAGTGTATATAATGTGAAGTGTATACTACCATCAGTGAAGAGTGAAGTGAGGAAGCGGAATATATGGTTATAATCATCACGGGTGAAGGATCTCCAAAAATAGGGATTTAAGGCCTACGTACGACTACGTCATCAGCAGCTGGCAACTGTCAACCGCAAGTTTATTCGCCTAGTTGTGGTTTGCATGTTGACGGCCCTGGCTGGCCTTGTATACTGTTTGATACTGGTCACTCACTCCTGCAAGCTATTACCAGAATTAGAATAGAAATAGCATAGACATAGAGAATATAGTGTTGACGAGTGTGAGAAGGTAGGTGGGACAAGCTTTTAAGGGCAACATGGTAAGACGGTGCTAGGGGGTCCCAGGAGGGTTTAGTCAGGTCACAAGAAGTTGCGGCCAGTCATTACACCGCACAAGACTCTCACACACACACACACACACACACACACACACACTCACACACACACACACGCACACACACACACACAGGCAGTGTTACTACCGGTAGTTATTAGCAGTAAGAATACTTAGGAAGCTAGGAAGTCCTCTCTCAATGTGAACAAGGAAAATGATAATAACCAGCAACAATTAACACGTAAATCCAGAAAGGGCAATAAGTGGAGAGAGTAGCATAATTGGGAAAGATAAATGAGACTAAATTTGTGCCTACACGACGGACCTCTCAACCCCCCCCCTAACCCTCCCTCCCTCACACACAAGCACACACACACAACACACACATACACACACACACATACACACACACACATACACACACACATACGTAAACACACAAACACACACACACACATACACATACACATACACACACACACACACACACGCACACACACACACACACACACACACTCACACACACACACACACACACACACACACACACACACACACACACACACACATTCACACACACACATTCACACACACACATTCACACACACACATACACACACACACACACACACACACACACGCACACACACACACACACACACACACACACACACACACACACACACACACACACCCTCCTCCACTTGACACCTTAGCCTTAGCCACCTACCCCTCCCCCAAACCACCTAACCCCTCCCCAAACCGTCTAACCCCCGCCCAACAACCTCCCTCCCTCCAATAACCATCCTCCCCTTCCCCCATAACCATCCATCCCCTCTCTCCCCCAAACCATCTAACTCCCTCCCCCAAACCATCTAACACCCTCCCCCAACTATCTCTGCCCCTCCAATAACCATCCTCCCCCTCCCCCACAACCATCCATCCCCTCTCCTAACCGTCTATTCCCCTCCCCCTAACCAGGATGAGGACAAGGGGCTCCAAGGACGAATCTGAGAGGGAGGAATGGGAGATAGAGCTCAAAAAAAGGGAGGAAGACTGGGGAAGGAGACTAGATGAGCTGGAAAGGAAGATGGAAGAGAGGTTAGCAGCAGAATGCAGAAGGTGGAAGCAACAGGCCACAGCAGCAGAAATCAAGATAGAGAGATTAGAAGAGGAGCTGAGACATCTGAAACAGCACAGAGACAAAGATATTACAGAAGTAGCATCGGCAATGGCTACATCGAACACAGACAACAGGTCCGAAGGAAGCATGGAAACTAAACTGTATGCAGAGGTCCTGTCAAACCCACATGGGGCCAAAACAAAGACAGGGAGCACTCTAGGACAGAAAGAGAGGTTGGAAGACATTGATGGAACTAGGACATGTGCAAAGACCTTACCAGATACCTGTGGGGGCCAGGAGCAAGTGAGCAGGAAGGATAAACCAAGAAGCATAGGGGCCATAACGAGGGAAGGGACTGAAGGAAGGAACACTCCACGGGAAGGAACTAAAACACATCAGAGGATGCAATGGGAGTCACAGTGGGAGGTGGAAAGGGAGAGATCCGTGTTTGTCTATGGGCTAGACGAAGCTAAAGGGGAAACTTATGATGAAAGAAAGCAGGAGGAGAAAAAAGCGATTGAAGACATCATGAAGGTGATAGGCGAGGGGGACATGACCCAGGTGGCAAATTTTCGGAGAATTGGGTGGTTCACAAAGAAAAGGAATCGGCCTCTCAAAGTAATTTTCAAGGCAGAATCAACCCGAACCATGATCCTGCAGGAGAAAGCACGGCTGAGAGGCAAGCAGGAGTTCCGGAGTGTGTACCTCGACCGAGACAGAACACAGGACGAAAGGAAGACAATGAAAGAGAGAGTTCAAAAACGAAAGGAGAAATGGGAGGAAATGAAAAAGGAGAGCAGAATAACCCAGGATCAAATGGAAGGACAAGCGCACCCCCCAGAAACACCTGCAGAAGGACTCCAGCCACGACACCCCCAAGGCAACTGAACATTCCAAACCAACCATCACACACCGATCCCTCTGTTTCCACCCCCCGCACCACAGTTACAGTATTAGAACAGAAGTTGAAGGTTTGGTACACAAATGCAGATGGATTAACGAATAAACATGAGGAATGGCAAGAAAGAATCAATGAGAAGTCCCCAGACATCATAGCAGTTACAGAAACAAAACTCATGGAGACAATAACAGATGCAATCTTCCCACCAGGATACCAGATCATGAGGAAAGATAGAAGGGGTAGGGGGGGAGGTGGGGTTGCTCTGCTCGTAAAAAACAGATGGAAATTCGAGAAAATGGAAGGAATAGATGAGACAGGAGAAAGAGACTACATAGCAGGTACACTTCAGTCTGGGGAACACAAAGTGGTCATTGCAGTGATGTATAATCCACCACAGAACTGCAGGAGGCCAAGAGAGGAATATGAAGAGAGCAACAGAGCAATGGTGGACACACTTGCTGAGGTGGCAAGAAGAGCTCACTCCAGCAGAGCAAAGTTGCTGGTTATGGGGGATTTCAACCACAGGGAGATTGACTGGGAAAACCTGGAGCCACATGGGGGTCCCGAAACATGGAGAGCCAGGATGTTGGACGTGGTGCTGGAAAACCTCATGCACCAACATGTTAAGGACACTACCAGAGTGAGAGGGGAGGATGAACCAGCAAGATTGGACCTTGTGTTCACCCTGGGCAGCTCAGACATTGAGGACATCAAGTATGAGAGTCCCCTAGGAGCTAGCGACCACGTGGTTCTGTGCTTTGAATACATAGTAGAGCTGCAAGTGGAGAGAATAACAGGAGTAGAATGGGAAAAGCCTGACTATAAAAGAGGGGACTACATAGGGTTGAAGAACTTCATGCGGGAGGTCCAGTGGGACAGAGAACTGGCAGGAAAGCCAGTAAATGAAATGATGGAATATGTAGCAACAAAATGCAAGGAGGCAGTGGAAAGGTTCATTCCCAAGGGCAACAGTAACAACGGGAAGACCAGAACAAGCCCCTGGTTTACCCGACGGTGTAAGGAGGCAAAAACAAAGTGCAATAGAGAATGGAAAAAGTACAGAAGGCAGAGAACACACGAAAATAGGGAGATCAGTCGCAGAGCCAGGAATGAGTACGCACAGGTAAGGAGGGAGGCCCAGCGACAGTATGAAAATGACATAGCATCGAGAATCAAGACTGACCCGAAACTGTTGTATAGCCACATCAGGAGGAAGACAACAGTCAAAGACCAGGTGATCAGATTAAGGACAGAAGGTGGAGAACTCACAAGAAATGATCAGGAGGTATGTGAGGAGCTGAACAGGAGATTTAAGGAAGTTTTTACAGTAGAGACAGGAAGGGCTGTGGGAAGACAGCACAGAAGGGAACATCAAGAGGGAATATACCAACAAGTGTTGGATGACATACGAACAACTGAGGAGGAGGTGAAGAAGCTCTTAAGTGACCTTGACACCTCAAAGGCGATGGGACCGGACAACATCTCCCCATGGGTCCTTAGAGAAGGAGCAGAGATGCTGTGTGTGCCTCTAACCACAATCTTCAACACATCCCTTGAAACTGGGCAACTACCTGAGAAATGGAAGACAGCTAATGTAGTCCCCATATTTAAGAAAGGAAACAGAAACGAGGCACTAAACTACAGACCTGTGTCTCTGACATGTATTGTGTGCAAAGTCATGGAGAAGATTATCAGGAGGAGAGTGGTCGAACACCTGGAAAGGAACAAGATTATAAATGAAAACCAGCATGGGTTCATGGAAGGCAAATCTTGTATCACAAACCTCCTGGAGTTTTATGACAAGGTAACAGAAGTAAGACACGAGAGAGAGGGTTGGGTAGATTGCGTTTTCCTAGACTGCAGGAAGGCCTTTGACACAGTTCCCCACAAGAGATTAGTGCAGAAGCTGGAGGATCAGGCACACATAAAAGGAAGGGCACTGCAATGGATAAGGGAATACCTGACAGGGAGGCAGCAACGAGTCATGGTACGTGAAGAGGTATCACAGTGGGCGCCTGTTACGAGCGGGGTCCCACAGGGGTCAGTTCTAGGACCAGTGCTATTTTTGATATATGTGAACGACATGATGGAAGGAATAGACTCTGAAGTGTCCCTGTTCGCAGATGACGTGAAGTTGATGAGAAGAATTAAATCGGACGAGGATGAGGCAGGACTGCAAAGAGACCTGGAGAGGCTGGACATGTGGTCCAGTAACTGGCTCCTCGAATTCAATCCAGCCAAATGCAAAGTCATGAAGATTGGGGAGGGGCAAAGAAGACCGCAGACAGAATATAGGCTAGGTGGACAAAGACTACAGACCTCACTCAGGGAGAAAGACCTTGGGGTGACCATAACACCGAGTACATCACCGGAGGCACACATCAACCAAATAACCGCTGCAGCATACGGGCGCCTGGCAAACCTGAGAATAGCGTTCCGATACCTCAATAAGGAATCGTTCAAGACACTGTACACTGTGTATGTTAGGCCCATACTGGAGTATGCAGCACCAGTCTGGAACCCACACCTGGTCAAGCACGTCAAGAAGTTAGAGAAAGTACAAAGGTTTGCAACAAGGCTAGTCCCAGAGCTCAAGGGAATGTCGTACGAGGAAAGGTTAAGGGAAATCGGACTGACGACACTGGAGGACAGAAGGGTCAGGGGAGACATGATAACGACATACAAGATACTGCGGGGAATAGACAAGGTGGACAGAGATAGGATGTTCCAGAGAGGGGACACAGGGACAAGGGGTCACAACTGGAAGCTGAAGACTCAGACGAGTCACAGGGACGTTAGGAAGTATTTCTTCAGTCATAGAGTTGTCAGCAAGTGGAATAGCCTAGCAAGTGAAGTAGTGGAGGCAGGAACCATACATAGTTTTAAGAAGAGGTATGACAAAGCTCAGGAAGCAGAGAGAGAGAGGATCCAGTAGCGATCAGTGAAGAGGCGGGGCCAGGAGCTGAGTCTCGACCCCTGCAACCACAATTAGGTGAATTAGGTGAGTACACACACACACATACAAACACACACACACACACACACACACACACACACACAACAAACACACACACACAAACACACACACACACACAAACACACACACACACACATACAAACACACACACACACACATACAAACACACACACACACACACACACACACACACACACACACATACAAACACACACACACATACACACACACACACACATACAAACACACACACACACAAACAACACACACACACAAACACAAAAACAAACACACACACACACAACACACACACACACACACACACACACGACACACACACACACACAAAATCAGGAGTAATAGATGAAATCCTGAAAAATAATGGTAACATGATAACTTTTTATTTTCTGGACACATTTACTTCCTTTATTGTTTCCCTCGATCATATCTGATATCCAAACTTTCTTTAATTATATTTTTTATTATCCTCATCACCTTGCTTCAGTATTTAACTTCCTTCTTTTACATATCCTCCCAAATGTCGTCGTTCAGTCTTTGTACTAACATCGAGGATCGCTCGCCCTTCTGAGGATCACTTACCCTTCTGAGGATCACTCGCCCTTCTGAGGATCACTTACCCTTCTGAGGATCACTTACCCTTCTGAGGATCACTCGCCCTTCTGAGTATCACTTACCCTTCTGAGGATCACTCGCCCTTCTGAGGATCACTTACCCTTCTGAGGATCACTCGCCCTTCTGAGGATCACTCACCCTTCTGTGAATATTACAAGGCTGGCCGGTTCAATAGTTCGCAGCCATGACAGAAATAATAATTCTTAGGAATGAATACTCGAACTAAATCTCATAAATCTGTAGATATTATCGTTACAATATTAAATATTTGATAAGAGATGACAGTGGACATGAGAACAGAACGTGTTACAACATTCTTTGAACACACAACACGTCGTACCTTCAAGTCGATGAGTTACAACAGCAGAAAAACTACACCGGGTTCTACTCCTGTCAGCAAAGAACCAGAAACTGAGGCTGCAGTAGGAACAGGCTCACCCAAACTGGACAAGCGAAGATTGAGGACACATTGCAAGAACTGATGTATAGCGATTTCTGCTGCAACGTGCAGATGGTAGGGTCAGAATTTGGTGTAAACAACATGACTCCACAGATAATTCATGCCTTGGTGGTGGTATAATGGTGTGGGAAATGAGTTCCTCATTATGCCCAATAGTATTAACTGAACAGCATTTAAGCGCTACAGCCTACAGAAGTATTGTTGTAGATGAATGGTTCAGAGAACCGACAAGTTGATAAATTAGACACATGTGCAACACTTGGGTATCTTTACTGAGGAAACGTTTCGCCACACAGTGGCTTCATCAGTCCATACAAAGGAGAATGCTGAAGAACAGGAGGAGCTTGAGGCAATCAATCCCTCAGCTTTGACTCAAGGCTGAGGGACTGATTACCTTAAACTCCTCCTGTTCTTACCCGTTCTCCTTCGTATGGACTGATGAAGCCACTGTGTGGCGAAACGTTTCCTCAATAAAGATACCCAAGTGTTGCGCATGTGTCTAATTTATCAGAAGTATTGTTGCTGACCATATGCATCCATTTATGTCCACAGTCTAACCATCTTCCAGCAGAATAGTGCGACATGTCACAAAACACGTCATCTCAAGCTAGTTCCACGAACATGCCTGCTGCATGAATATGCTGCAGATAAATCTGCAGCACGTGTTTGATACTATCATATCAAGATGGACCACAGTCTCTTAAGGAATGTTTCCAGCACCATGTAGAATACACACCACGAACTATTAATATATTAAGGCTCTGCCAGGGCTGAGGGGTCCCTACCCAGTACTAGAAGTGTTCTCTTAATTAACTGGTCACTGAGTGGATATACTCACACAAAAGAAGCTAAATCTCATATCATAGGAAAACAAGTGGTGAGAGGACCTATTATATAATATCGTTCAAGAAATTCAGGTACTAAACATGATGCACAACGAGAGACTGTCACAGGAAGGACTTAAATCGAAGGTATCATCTGTAACTGGAAAACTAGAGAAACTCAGAATGATAGAAATGTTACGATAAAAAATAGAACAAACGGAAAAATAAAAGGAAGAGATAAACTACGTAAATTGAATCAAAGGTAGGTATGATGTAACCAGAGAGAGAGACGAAAAACCAATTGCATCAGTCTGTAGGAAGTTGAAGGCGGAGGTATTGTTGTAACTCAGCCCCTCGTCAACACCTATGTTTATTCATACACAGTAAGCTAGCTTCCACTGTCCTCCTTCCCCTTCCATCACTCTCCACCCACTTTTATCCATGACTGGTATAATTACCCACTAGTTTACATGATGGCTATATAGCCTACGAGCCGAGGAAGACATAGGTGGTAATTATATTATTAAGAATCATAGTCCGTTTAGGGTGTATGATGATTCTAATTAATGTAAACAATACTTCAACATAGAGAAATTGCTGAGGTTCTTAACATATCAAATATCATTCCTCCTCACCTACAGTTCCTGCTCTTTTAACAAGCACAGTCTTATACACACAGTTACGACACACAGACACGCTCACAAAACTCATACACACACACAAACACAAACATAGCCAGGAGCTATGACTCAACACATGCAACGACAATTAGGTGAGTACACACACACACACACACACATACACACACGCACACACACACACACACACACACACACACACACACACACACACACACACACACACACACACACATACACACACGCACACACACACACACACACACACACACACACACACACACACACACACACACACACACACACACACAGAGCTGTAACTCGACCCCTGCAACCACAAATAGGTGAGTACAGAGGCATGAAGGCTTATGGAGCAGTAGTAGCGACCAGTGAAGAGGCGGAACCAGGAGCTGTGAATCAACCCCTGCAACCACAACTAGGCAGTAACTAGGTGAGTGCATACACAATACATATTCTGAAAGTTTAAATATTTTGAATAATTAGGCTTATAGACTGAGGCTTTTACTGTTTCGTTTTATCATTCTCAACAGAGAAAATGTTATTACAATGACAGACTAAAATATACTTTCTTATTTTACAAGCTAAGTGTTGTTCCCAACATTAAGCACATTCATATGCCTTCCCTGACATTATCGATCAAGTGGTTATATACAACCTCGAAGCTATACAGTAGAAAAAACAATTACATTTAGTTCAGTAATGAATATATCAGTTACAACATTGAATGTGCAATTATCCGTAAGACTTGGTGGCAGATATAAATGCAAATATGTAATTGTTAATAAATATATGCCAAAACGAGGCAATTTCATTCCCATTAATTACCAGAAGCAATTTATTAATACAGAAATTTACAGCATATTAACAGGAAAGTTATTATAGCTATGAAACCGTCGAATAAGCAAGAGGGCCAAAGATTTTGTTTGGTTTATTGACTCTATTTCATTAATGTTTGAATGTGTGAGGGAAAATTTAGTAAATTGAGCTAATGGTTAGTTTAGATTCCTAGAGACAATTATAGTGTGTCGCCGAGGCACTGCCATCAAGCGGACCACTGTTACACTCCAAATTTCATCGGAGCTGAGATTCTTTAGTTTCTACTCCTGATAGGTATTAAACCTGGTCTGGTTGGGAGTTTGGAAAATCACTTTCACTTTCACTTTTCTGATCAGGGTGTGACAAGTCTTTCATCAAAGGAAGAATATGTAAGGCTGAACTTCCCTGACAATACCCTGCGTCCTGCTAAGTATGAATGGCTAAAGGGAGCAGTAAAGAAATATCCTAAGGCAAGGATCCAATTTAGAAATAATTCACACAATTATGAGTTTGTGGAACAGAATGATATGATCAGTGATTTACTTAACTTATGGAGGAATTGAGGTGCTTCGCCCTCCATCAGACACTCAGCACTTTAAAAAATAAGTCAGTATCATAATCTTTGGATACACTCCCTACATGGACCCATCCTATCTAACTCAAAGTGAACATATCAAACCAAAAAAACTTAAAGGAAGTTCCCAAATTCTTGACAGTTGGGTAAGTCCAGTACCCCTCCCTCGGAATATCTGAGTGCCAGGCAGAGGTTTCTTAACTATTGAAGTGTATCACCCCCCTTTCCCCTCAGTTCATGACCATGTTGCAGTAGACTGTGTAATACTTGGTATGGTAGGTGTGCTGGGAAACATCCCACTAGTGAATGCAAAGTGAGGCTCGATTGTCAAAAATTTAAATGAAGTTGAAGTAATGAAGTTGGGGTTTCAGTTTGTCATAAGGACTGTAGATGGAACCCAAACAACCTTCGTAATAAACCAAATAACAGTCCTTTAATGGTATTTGAGGATGAGGCCAGCCAGCCTACCCCAGCTATTCTCCACCGTCACCTCTGCAAAGTGTAGAAGAGCCCAACCTCCCTGCAAATGATTCTGGTGACACCAAAATGCCATCACACACACCAGTTGTAAAGGAGCTAGCCATCCCTCTTAGCACACAAGGAACTTCCGATCTGCCAATACTCACTTCTGCAATCACACCTGAATATGTGGATGAGCATTTTACTCTCCCCAACATACACATCTCAAACAGTCAGACGGACACCACACATGTGACCCCAATGGAAGCTGGAGATGAGTTAATTACCAGAAACTACTTAAAATGAATGATGAATCAGTCATGCCAGAGGCAACATCAGAGAACACCAATGTAACCTTTGTACCTGCTAATGTGATAGGTGCTGAAGATAGAAGTAACTCACGAGTACCTTTCTCTGGAAAGGTATTGGAAGTGCCTGACTTATTTTCAAATTATAACAACTCTGCAGAAGAAAACTGACCATCTTCAACAGAAGCTGATAAATTTTATGAATATGGGTAGTCACATGTCAAAAAAATCTGTATAAAATGATAAGACCAATACTGGAATACCCGTGTGTCCCAATGTCCTTAACAACAAAGACCAACACGCTAACGTTACAACGAGTCCAGAATAGAGCTCTCCGCTTTATTACGGGTACCAGGAGGAGAGAGAGTCAAAATGGCAGATTTACACGTACAATAGGATATTACTGCCTTAAATGTACGCCTTGATACGCTGAAGAAGAGACAACTCTATGCAATGCAAGAACTCTACATGCCAGATAGAGAACATCCTCTCCAAGTTGAAAATACCACTGATTATATCATTAATGCTCCTCCTCACAGGACCCAAAGAATGACTCTCCCACAGAGGCTGCGTCGCTTCATCCATAAAGACGATTACCATTGACCAATGATCTTGAGCAACCTCCCTGCAGATGAAGATGATTGGGCAACACCAGAACCCTTCTATGTCTACTAAGAAAATTATCGCCCCTAATTAGGGAGATATCTTGTATAACATTTCTACGTCTACATCTACTGTTAAAATTATGCTACATTTACTATGGCGGGACACCACCTTGAAAGAAGCTAACGTGTCAAGTAATTCTTTACGAACTGTCCAGATTAACGCCTTGTCTTGTCGTTTAAATGTTCGTTATACAATCGCAAAAAAAAAAAATGCAACTTGTATATCTACTACCAATAATTCAGAGTCATGTAGCTATATATGTGTTATATCTATGTGACTCTGATGGGTTAGTATTATACCCCTTCAAGAATATTCTATTATTACACATAGACTTTTTAAATTGCACCAAAGTGGTTGGGCCACTTACCTTTTATATCCTACCTCACTCCCCCTCCCACCCTTTTATATCCTACCTCACTCCCTCTCCCACCCTTTTATATCCTACCTCACTACCCCTTCCACCCTTTTATATCCTACCTCACTCCCTCTCCCACCCTTTTATATCCTACCTCACTACCCCTTCCACCCTTTTATATCCTACCTCACTCCCCTCCCCCACCCTTTTATATCCAACCTCACTCATCCTCCCACCCATTTTTATCGTACCTCACTCCCACCTCCCACCCATTTATATCCTACCTCACTCCCCACTCCCACCCTTTTATATCCCACCTCACTCCCCCTCCCACCCTTTTATATCCTACCTCACTCCCCTCCCCCACCCTTTTATATCCTACCTCACTCCCCATCCCACCTTTTTACATCCTACCTCACACCCCCTCCCACCCTTTTATATCCTACCTCACTCCCTTCCCCAACCCTTTTATATCCTACCTCATTCTCCCCTCCCACCCTTTTATATCCTACCACACTCCCCCCTCCCACCCTTTTATATCCTACCACACTCCCCCCTCCCACCCGTTTATATCCTACCTCACTCCCCCCCCCACCCTTTTCCAACATTTCTATCCTTACCCATCCTTCTTCCTTACCCATCTTACCAAAGACTCTGGTCATAAGAATCGAATTGAATTGGTAGTCACAATGGTGTTCTTGATTAAAAAAATGTCAAACGTGCAGCAATTTCTATTCACTTTCAAACAATATGTGAAGAAGCTAATGGCTCTTGGCTTCAAACATTGCCTAGGAATTTGCTGGCAAAATGCCAGGAAATGCTTAGAGATATTCGATTCTTATGACCAGAGTCTTTGGTAACATGGGTAAGGAAGAAGGATGGGTAAGGATAGAAATATTGGAAAAGGGTGGGAGGGGGAGTGAGGTAGGATATAAAAGGTAAGTGGCCCAACCACTTTGGTGCAATTTAAAAAGTGTATGTGAAATAATAGAATATTCTTGAAGGGGTATAATACTAACCGCTTAGAGAGAAAGGTTGTGAAAATAGAAAGGTACGAGCTATGCTATTTGTTCTTAAGTGTTTGCACACTGTAGCCCAAGCATATTATGAGCAAGAGATTGTAATAACTTACTACAATGGATAGATTACAATTTTTTAATGGAACATTGCTTCCATCAGGAAGCGGTTGCCTAACTGGTATCATATTAGTGCAACCAAGAATACTGATGTCATCTGTTTGCGAGAATGTAGACTGGTAGGTAAGACACATAGGCAACTTTGTTCCGAAACGTTTCGCCTACACAGTAGGCTTGTGCTAACTTTCCTATGGTGTAGAAATATACCTAGTTGGATGAATCTTATTGTGGCTAGCTGGTCTAGTGGCTAGCGCGACGGGCTGGAGTTTTGAGACTCTATGACCGCGGGTTCAATCCCGGCCGGGGGTATGGTTTCTTCAGTCGAATACAGAAAGTAGGCAGGAACAGTAGAGATGTGAAGACGATGTAATCAGTCCATCACCCTTGAAGTCGTAGAATTTGAGGTTGTCAGTCCCTCAGCCTGGAGAAGTTCAGTTCCATAGTCAAGAACTATCTGAAGATCAAGCGACAGTGCGGAGACTTAAATACTGTCGGAAGGAGAGGTGCAGAGTAGTAGTAGTAGTGAGAATGTAGCCACTGAGAGGTCAGGTCCCTCTCAGATCCAACAATTCTCACTTGAAAGGGTTGTCCAAGGTGTTTTCTGTACAAAGAGGCAATGTGTTGCAGTGTCTGACAAGATGAACATCAAAATGGTATACAATACCGACTGCAAGCTGGTGAGACGCCACCAAAGTTGCCCGGATATGCAGCTTATAACTTAATTAAGAACATAAGAAATAAGGAACACTGCAACAGGCCTACTGACCCACGCGGAGCAGGTCCATGTGTCCCCCGGATTAGACCAATGACCCACCCCCCGGATTATCCCAATGACCCACCCAGTCTGGTCATCCCCACTCAAGAATGGAGCAATGTACCAGACCCAGCAGCAAAGCTAGTCAGGTCCAACTCACACCTACCCACACCCACTCTTGTATTTATCTAACCTATTTTTAAAACCACGCAACGTTTTAGCCTCAATAACTGTACTCGGGAGCTTGTTCCACTCATCCACAACTCTATTACCAAACTAGTGCTTTCCTATATCCTTCCTGAATCTGAATTTTTCCAACTTGAAACCATTGCTGCGAGTCCTGTCATGGCTGGAAATTTTCAGCACACTATTTACATCCCCTTTATTTATTCCTGTTTTCCATTTATACACCTCGATCATATCTCCCTTAACTCTACGCCTTTCGAGAGAGTGCAGATTCAGGGTCCTCAGTCTATCCTCATAGGGAGGATTTCTGATACATGGGATCATCATTGTCATCCTCCTTTGTACGTTTTCCAGAGCATTTATATCCATTCTGTAATACGGTGACCAGAACTGAGCAGCATAGTCTAAATGAGGCCTAACCAAGGATACATAGAGTTGAAGAACAACCTGAGGACTTCTGTTATTTATACTTCTAGATATGAAGCCAAGAATTGTTAGCTTTATTGCGAACACTAATGCACGTTGTCTTGGTTTTAGATTACTGCTAACCAGAACTCCTAAATCCTTTTCGCAATCGGTAGTATTAAGATCTGCATTATTTAGTTTATATGTGGCATGGTTATTTAACTGTCCAACATTTAGAACTTTGCATTTGTCAATATTAAACTGCATCTACCACTTCTCCGACCATTGCGTCAGTCTATTCAAATCATCCTGGAGTGCTCTAATGTCCTCATTAGAATGAATTGGACGGCCTATTTTGGTGTCATGAGTAAATTTGCTTATGTCGCTATTTATTCCATCATCTATGTAGTTTATGTAAATTGTGAACAACAACGGGCCCAACACTGACCCCTGAGGAACACCGCTTGTGACGTGCCCCCATTCTGATTTCTCTCCATTTATGCAAACTCTCTGCTGTCTATTTGTTAAGGAAAAAATTTCTCCTCCTATTCCGTGTGCCCTAAGTTTCCTCAATAGCCTCTGGTGTGGAACTCTATCGAAAGCCTTACTGAAGCCCATATACACAATATCATATTCATTACCATGATCTACCTCCTCAAACACCTTAGTGAAAAAAGTTAGTAAATTCGTAAGACAGGAAGGCCCCTTTGTAAAACCGTGTTGAGAATCATTAATCAATCTGTGCCTGTCAAGATGGCTACGAATTGCTTCGGCAATTATTGATTCCATAAATTTTCCCACTATGGAGGTAAGGCTTATTGGTCTATAGTTCGAAGCCAAGGACCTGTCACCTGCCTTGTAAATAGGTATTACATTTGCCATTTTCCACTTATCAGGCACTATACCAGTTTGTAGTGATATGTTAAAAAGATTAGCCAAAGGTATGCTAAGTTCCTCTTTACATTCCTTTAACACCCTTGCAAACAGTTCATCAGGACCTGGGGATTCGTTAGGTTTTAGTTTCTCTATTTGTCTGAGGACCATGTCACTAGTTACCACTATCGTACATAGTTTATTATCATGCTATTCTACGTAATCTATTATTTCAGGAATATCGCTAGTATTTTCCTGGGTGAAAACTGAGAGGAAGTATGTATTTAGTATTTCACACATATCCTTATCACTGTCAGTGATCTGAGCAGAGTTACTCTTAAGTGGGCCAATCTTGTCCCTAATCTTACTTCTGTATACCTGAAAGAACCCTTTTGGGTTAGACTCTGAATCCCTTACGACCTTAACCTCATAATCCCTTTTTGCTTTTCTTATTCCATTCTTTATTTCTCTCTTTAATTGAATATATTGATTTCTTAACTGCCCATCCCCTCTTTTGATACGCCTATATATGCCTCTCTTTTGACCAATGAGATGTTTTAATCTATTGTTCATCCATTTGGGATCATTTTTGTTAGATCTAATTTCCCTACTCGGAACAAAAGTTGTCTGGGCAGCTAGAACTATGCTCTGTAAAAACGTCATATTGGCAACCAAGATCACCTACCTGACCCATAGTCAGGACATCCCAATTTAGACCACCCAAGTAATTTTTCAGTCCCATGAAGTCGGTCAAGCGAAAATCTGGGACAGAGATTTGATTGCAGTTATCTGGGTAATTCCATGAGATATTGAAACTAAGCGATTTGTGATCACTTTCCCCAAGCTCATCATTAACCTCAAGATTATTAATTAGTGAATCTTTGTTGGCAAGAACCAAGTCAAGCAGATTGTTTCCTCTAGTTGGTTCAGTCACAACCTGTTGTAAAAAGCAATCCTGAACCGTATCAAGAAAGTCACTAGACTCAAGATTTCCTGTCATATTCTTCCAATCAATTTGTCTAAGTTAAAATCTCCCATTATCACAACATTTTCATAACTAGATGCCTTATGAATTTCGTCTCATAACAGCTTACTGCACTCCCTATCAAGGTTTGGGGGCCTATAAATCACACCCAAAATTAATTTGTCACGTCCCTCGAGAAACTGTAGCCAAACCGATTCTGTGTTCGATGTTTCTAATCTTATATCATGTCTAAGACAACAATTTAAATTTTCTCTGACATACATCGCCACACCACCACCCTTCCTGTTGACCCTATCAGTGTGGAATAGTTTATAACCCTGTATGTTGCATTCAGAAGGCATTTCTCTATCTTTCACGTTGAACCAGGTCTCTGTTATACCAATAATATCTATATTACCTACACTTGTAAGTAATTTTAGCTCATCTATCTTATTTCTTAGACTCCTACTATTTGTATAGTAAACCTTTAGGGAGCTAGTCACTCGTTGCCCTCTACTATCTCTGTTTGTTTGTTGATCAATTGATTTGCCATTACTAGCAACTTTATTTTGAATGTCTTTTAAACATATCCCTGAGGTATCCCGGTAATAACTGCTGTTTTTAACCCTAATGCTGCAGCCTGATTGTTTCCCACAAACACCCATACCTCTATAATCTATCAGTTTAAATTCCTAGGTCAACCAACTGTTGTGTGATGTATGATAGAAAAAAACTGCCTCAATCACTTCTTGACCTACAAAATCGAGTAAGCATGCAGTATCATGGTGCAAAAATATACACAGGCAACTTTTCCTTAAACATTTTTAATCTTTATTCACCGGGAAACAAGTTCGAACTGATTCTTTGCCAAATAACATCAATAGTGAACGTACCATCATTCTTGGAGACTTAAATGCCAGACATAAGAATATTTGGAAGGTGTATAACAACCACCAATGTAAGTAAACTAGTGAAATTTCTAAATTACCTCAAAAATAACTTGTCCGAAACATCCTGGCATGAAAATCTTTCATCTCATATTAGAAAAAAACTTAGAGAGTGCTTCTGAAGAAAGATTGAAATTTATTAATTTTATGAGCCTAAATATTCATAAGAGTGACTGCCTCTTCACCGATCAACCGCTCCTACAGAGGATGGCATAACCTACTAAATCCGAAGAACTCTAAGGCAGGCCCCTGATAACCCTTTGTTAGCACTGCATAATCTCAGTTACACTGAGGGAATTCTTCCTAATTCCTGGACCAATAGTCTCATTGTGCCTATCCCTAAGCCTCAAGAGTTTGATATACTTAGACCGAGCTCCTCAACTAGGTGTCTTTGTGAAACTTTTGAAAGAATGATACTATAGAATCAGACACAAACTTTCCCCTCATCTCTATGGGTCCGTACACGGAGAAAGTGTGCAGAATTGCATTTCCACCTTTCTCACTGCACACATCTCTACTAGTTTTACTACATTTCTTGATCTAAAATTTTCATTTGATAACGCAAACAGAATCATTATACAACATGAACTAGCCAAAATGAATATTGGTGGAAGCCTACTCAGTTGGATAAATGGATATCTGTCAACAGAGTATCCTTGGTCTTCTACCAAGGCTTTAGAAGTGAGTCTAAAGAAATGTCCCTAAGTCCACTAGAGGGAGGAGTTCTCAGTCCTATGCTATTTAATGTTCTGATTAATGCTCTCCTAAATGCTCTACCTGCCTCACCTAAACATACAGCTATAAGCCATACTGATGACATCTTGATCCGCACAACACGGCATAAGAAGATGAGCACCATTCTTAATGAAATACAAGCACTTTGTAATCGATTAGGCTTCATAATATATCCCTCTAAATCAAAGATATTGACAAGGAAATGACATACCCCACCCACTGTTTACAGGATGAAAATATTAGCTATGTAAAAGCTTACAGATATCTTATAGACGTACCCTTCAATAAATGCATCATACCACAACTAAATAAGAATGCAAAGATAGGCTAAATGCTCTCAAAGCTGTTGCTGGCTACAACCCCAGCTAAGGTGCTATATTAGGTACTTTATTGATTATGCTGCTCTAATTTTGATATTAGCTATGGAAAGTTCTCTCGACCCTTGGAGTTAATGCAAAATAAAGCCCTCAGAATTATTCTTCGCCGTCCTAAATGTACCTTTTTTTTTTTTTTTTTTTTTTTTTTTTTTTTTTTTTTTTTTTTTTTTTTTTTTTTTTTTTTTTTTTTAATGAGGAAGGAGCCTAGTATCTCAAGTATCAGTGATAGGATTAATGAGATTAACACCGTACTTGGTATTAGAATGTTAAAAAAATTAACCAGACACAGTCACTATGAATTTTACTTAATGCCTTGATGTAAATACACATAGATCTAAATGGGGTGTGAAAATATACAGTTATATTAAGTTTATAATTTGCACGAACTGTATCACTGTAGACAAGAGCATTTCACCCCTCTATGGGAGATATGTTCATTTAATATCACATACCTGCAAGCCCCACCCAAGAAACTCATTACTAGTAATTTATTCTTTAAATCACTTGCAAAAGCACTGCTAAAGAAGAAATTTCTCGCCTAGCTGGTAGTAGTAATTTATCATAATTTATATACACTGATAGACCTAAGCAGGAGTCTACTGGCAAAGCTGCATCTGCTCTTGTTGCCGCCTCTCTAGTTAAGAACAACAGCAGCTTTATTGAGTTAGGCATTAGAATTAACCGCTGGCCGTCTACACTGCAAACCGAATTGTTTGTCATTCTAACTTTTGTCACTGAGTTTGACTATCATCACTACTGATTCCATGTCATCACTGAAGGCTCTTGACTCACATAATGACTCTAACATGCTCATTGGAGAAACCAGGTACAGATACTCAAAAATCCTGGAAAAAAGGAATTCGTGTACAATAGATATGGATCCCATCGCACACTGGATTACTACTTCGTGATAAAGTTAATATGTTAGCTAAGAAAAGTACCCTGAAGCAGAATGTAGAATATAACACTAGTATATCTATGTCTAGCATTAGGACTAACGTTAGGAGAGATATAAATAACGAAACTGAATGTTACAGAAATGCAATTAGAAGCGTGAGTAAATCTATAAATCACTATGATAACATGAACGTGGATAAGTATATTTATGGAGCAGCATGCAATATGAACAGACTGACTGATGTTGGTTACAAGTACTTCTGGCAGTTTGGGAGAGACACAGATATTGATCAAATCAAATGCAAATTATGTACTTACTGTACACTTATTGAGGATTATAGCGATAGTATAATAACCTATATGTCATGTCAAGATATCTTATTAATGAAAATAAGATACCAGATATAGAAAGCAAATATCCTAAATCTGCTTGTAACATTTAAGTAAACTGTAAATATAAATCCAGATGTACTTTTGTTAATTCTTTTGGGGCCTAGTTCCCAGGCCTTATGTGTACGCATATGATCTTGCGCTACCGTCCACAAGATGGATATGGGGTGGACAATAAAGTAGCAACTTCGGTGGCAAAATCTAAAATCTGATTAGGTAGAGTGATCTACCACGAATATTGCTTAATTTTTATGTATTTAACCTAGTTACAAGTAATGACGTTAAGTAATAATACCACCTGTGAAGGCTTACTCAGCCCTGTAACAACTTCAGACAGTATTACCCAGGCTGGCTCCTCCTCAGGAAAATTAATGAATAGAAAAAGAAATAATAACAGACAAACATAAACACTTTATTATATAGAAAATATAAAATATAAGACACTTAAATATGAAATATTAATCCTACATTAAAGAAAATGAAAAACGAAAAATATAAATAACTGAATTCAACGCTAATTTAAAACTTGAGTGTCTGGTGTTGGTGACAATGTGTTGTTGAAATTGTAACCGTTGCTGATGATAGGGTAGGGGGTCGCAGGTGTTGGTTACAACCCACCGGTTCGTTCTTCACAGTATAGCCGTGAGTATTATATCCCGATGACAGGAAAGCAGGTTCTTTACCACTGCAATGATGAGGGGTTACGTCCTGCAATTTCATACAGGTGCACAGGTAATTAAATCCAAAAAGGGGAAGTCTCAGGACGTTAGTCCATCTCCATCAGTTCTGCTCGTTGATTGGCAGGTGACCCTCTCTGTCATCCAAGCTGGAAAGATAGACAGGTTACCCACTGCTTAAGAAATCACTCTCCATGATAAGTACAATACCTAAAAGATGTGATGATTATTACAACAGTCAACCTAGAGCAAGACTGAAAGGACTAAGTTTATTATTGGTCAAAAGTGAAGCTTTCAACCAATAAATCCACTAGAATACAAGGCAGGCATGTACTTACAGTAGTGCTGGGAGCTGTGAGTCTAGTGATTACTGTTTGGACCGGAGCCCCACACGTCACCTTTCGGGGGGGGGGAAGAAAGAGGGGAAGGGATAGCGGGAGCTAGACTGACCCTACCTTAACAAGCAGCCGGCAGTCAAACTATCACTTTTGGGGTGGGGGAAAAAAGGCGGGAATAGTGGGAGCTTGACTTACCCTACCTTAACAAGAAGCCGGCAATGAAACTATTGTTACTATATACTCCCTCGCTACTCCTATCTATTGAACTTTTCCCTCACACTCCCCCATACCAAGACTTATAGTCAAGGAGTATAAGACGAATAGGCGAGGAAAAAGTTCTAACATATGGAAGTCGCGTAAGGCAAGAAATCTTCTACTGACTGTCACGACTTAACCAGTCAGAGAAATATTTGGATGAACCATTGATATACACAATATAGAACTTAAAAGCCTGGAGTGCCAATGTCCACCTCAAGAGAGGACTGTTAGTTCCCTTAAAAGTTTCTAGGTATATCAAAAGTTTGTGGTCCGTTTCTAAAATGAATTCTTTTCCCAGCAAATAAAATTTAAGTTTGGAGATTCCCCACACAAGGGCCAAACATTCCTTTTCTATGGTGGAGTATCTCGTTTCTGCGGGAAGGAGTTTCCGGCTTAGGAAGCATACAGGGAAGGGAGTACCATCATGGTATTGTAGTAACACCGCACCTAAGCCAGTATTGGAGGCATCAGTTCTTAAACAAAATGTTTTATTAATATCTGGAATCTTAAGTATAGGGTCTTTCGAAAAGATACTTTTAATCTCATTAAACTTTCCCCGAGCTACGTCGGAAAGCTCAAGAGGTTCCTTCACAGACTTTTTAAGGAAGTCGGATAAGATGCCTGTAAGATCAGTAAGGTTCGGGATAAACCGTGCATAAAACTTTACAGAACCAAGAAAGCTACGCATGAGCTTCTTGGTTTTGGGGAATTTAAATTCTAATAAAGCTTTGATCTTACTGGGGAGAGGCTGCAGAGAGTTATTAAAAAGTATCAGTCCAAGATATCTAATCTTGTTATACCCAAGGAAGCATTTCTTCGGCTTGGCAGTGAGGCCATGTGAGCATAACCTACGCAAAACTGATGTTAATGTTTGGATATGTTCGTCCCACGTGGATGTCATTACGTAAATGTTATCAAAATAAACTGAAACATTTGGCATATTACCCACGACCTTTCTCATCAGTCTCACGTAGGTAGCACAGGCAGTTACCAAACCGAAGGGCATAGTTCTATACTGCATCAGTCCTTGGTGTGTAGGAAAAGCGGTGTACTGCTTAGAAGGATCTAACATTACTTGATGATATGCCTGTGCAATATCAATCTCTGAAAAGAAGGAAGCGTCATAAAATTTGTGTAGATCGCTATCTATTAAGGGCATAGGCTCAGCATCCCACCGAGTTATAGCATTAAGGCCTCTGAAGTCAATAGCAAGTCTATATGAATTATCCTCCTTCTTAACCATGACTACTGGTGAACAATATGAAGATACTGAAGGTTCAATGATCTTTAGTTTTAATAATTTGTCTACCTCTCGGTCAAATGCATCCCTAAGGTGAACTGGAACTGGGTATAATTTTCGTTTGATAGGATTGTCCGTCACTAAGTCAATCTTATGGACTACCGTGGAGGTAACACCTGGAATATCAATAAAGACGTCTAAAAAGTTACTCACACATTGAAGTAGTTCATGTCTCTTATGGTCATCCAAAGATTCATTAATATTAATGTTGGTTGCACCCGAGTGGTCAAGAGTCACCAAGTCATGTAGTTCTTCATCATAGTCTCAGTTAGAAGTGTCAATTACACACACGTTACATTCTTCAGTTGTTGTGTCAAGTTCGTGTGGAAAAACTAAGTCAAAGTTATTAAGGCAGTTAACCGAATTTCTTCGGTAATATTTCTTAAGGATGTTGATATGATAAAGTTTAGGTTTCCCCTTGACTTCTATGAGGTAGTCAACTTTCCCACAAATTTTTAATACTTTATATGGACCTTTCCATGCTACTAATAATTTATTTGACTTGATCGGCAAAAGTACAAGAACTTCATCCCCTACTTTAAAACTTCTCCTCTGACTTTTGGAATCAAAATAGGTTTTGTACTGGACCATTGACAAGCTTAGGTTTTTCGAAACTATGTTAGAGGTCTCCTCAAGTTTGGATCTAAGGTAAAGGAGAAACTGGTAAGAAGACTGAACCTCAGCATTTACCTCCTCATTAGTCCATAAGTCATGAAGGATGGACAGTGGACCTCTGGCCTGTCTACCATAGAGAAGTTCAAAAGGTGAAAACCCCAAAGAGTCACTGGGAACTTCCCTCATGGCAAACAAAGAACAGGGTAGGTAACGATGCCACTCCTTAGGTTTAAGGGAGCAAAGTTTCCTTAAAATGGACTTGAGAATCCAATGCTGGCGCTCAATCCTCCCATTACAGCTGGGATGATAGGGTGTGGTGAAGAAAGGCTTCACTCCCAGAAGTTGGTATAGATGTTGCATTAAGTCAGATGTGAATAGTGTCCCACGGTCAGACAAAATTTCTCTAGGGATGCCCACTCTGGAGAAGATGGACAAAAGGGCTTCAGCCACCTCTGTAGTAGTTATGGTTTTTAAAGGTATGGCTTCAGGGAAACTCGAAGCATAATCAACTAATGTTAATATATATCTATGTCCCCCAGATGAAAGTGGTGATAGAGGACCAACGATGTCAATAGCTACTCTTTCAAAACGTACCGTGGAGATTGGCATTTTGACCATAGGTACTCGCCTGGTACCTCGGGAAGATGGCAAACTTTACACGATCTACAATAGGTAGTGACATCTGAGGACATTTTTGGCCAAAAATAGGTTTCCCTAATTTTATTTAAGGTTTTACGATGCGAGAAATGTCCGGCCACTGGCAGGTCATGAGCCATTTTAAGAATAGTCTCTCTGCATTGACTTGGAACAACTAAGATGGAATAGTCTATCTCATCTGAATTTAATTTGAATACTGACTTGTACAAGATACCTTTTATATATTCAAATTTATATGAAAAGTTTTTCCTTTGGATAACTTGATTTTGTTTAGCGGCATAATGGCAATTCTGAAGAGAAGGGCAATTGCGTTGTAAATTGACAAAGGAGGCCTTCGATATATCTAAAGGCTTGAAGTCAGGGAAAATCAAAGGAAGGACAGTAGGAGAAGCCTGGGCTTTGGTCTGAGCCCTAGTCAAGACATTTATGGTATCGGAGGTGATATCTTCACTTTTATCTAACAAGTGAACCGGTGATCCTACTACCTCGCTTTCGAGAGTAGCATCACTGGTTTTTAATCCCACATAAATCTCACGAGACATTGTCTCATCTGAACTTTCGAGGGGCTTCTCTGACTCTACAGGAAGAGGATCTGAAAAGTTTATGTCCAACTTTGGTGATGAAAGGTCAACCTCAGAAGGAAGAATGGCACCTTTTACATTACCTATTAGTACGGAGCAAGAAGTAATGGGAGCTAGTACGGCTTCAGACCAACCTGTGAACCATTTAGACCTAATGTAACAATGGATGGTAGAAAAAGTGTCTGTACGGCCCAAGTAGTCTGAAAGTATAGCAGAGGAATGAGTTTCTTTAAGATTAGGGAACAGCTTATCAGAAATGACTATACATGTGCATCCAGTGTCTCGTAAAATGGTAGATACATTAAGTCCATTAACTGTTCCTGAACAGAAGGGTGCTTGGTCATTACAGTCTTTAAAACATCTTCCAACTTTTTGGACCTTCTTAGAAGGACAATCTGGACGCTTATGTCCCTTAACACCACACAAATGACAAACAGGAATAAAAGAAGTCATTTTACTTTCCACTAGAGGTTTTGATTTCTTAAGGTCTGATGAACCCTTGCCCTTAGGGTTCGATCCCTTTAGGTCTTTATAGGAATTGTGAGCCTCAGCATACAAGTCAGCAGCCTCAGCAACTTCCTCAGCTTTAATCAGGTTACGTTTTCTGATGAATGTTCGTATCTGGTGAGGAAGAGCTGTCAGGAACTGGTCAGCAACCATGAAGTCTCTAAGAGATTCATAACTCTGATCAATTCCTGAACTCTCTATCCAAAAGTCGAACAAACGAAAGAGTGTTACCTGTAACTGCTGAAAGTTCTGACCAGGCTGTAAGGTGGCATACCTGAAATCTTTCCTGTAAGAATTAGTGGTTTTTTGATATGCTTTAAGGATTGCCTTCTTCAGTAGGTTATAATTACATATGATATCCTGCGACAAAGTTGCATAGATATTCAAGGCTGTACCAGAAAATAACATTCCTAACCTAATAGCCCAGGTGTCAGCAGGCCATTCACAGAGGGTAGCGATATTTTCAAACCTGATAATGTATGAAGTTATGTCTTCCCCCTCTGTGAAGGGAGGTAAATTAGGTGTTGGAATATGTGCACTCGCTGCACGTTGTTCCATTACTCCTTCATCTAATTGTTGTTGTGTAAAAGTTAACTTTTTATTCTCTAATTCAAGGCGAGATTTTTCCTCAACTTCTCTATCCTTTGCTCTTTCCTCAAGTTCTCGTAATTTAACTTGTTCTTCACGTACTCTAGCTCTCTCCTCACGATCAAGTCTATCACGCTCCTTTTTGTCTTCTCTCTCTCTTTCTAACTGTCTTTCTTGGATTTCTCTCTCAATTCTCTCTCTTTAATTTTTTTTTCTTCTGATTTGATTCTCTCTCCTTTTCTTCTTCTCTTTCCCTTTCTAACTGTCTTTCTTCTCTCTCAATTCTCTCTCTTTCAAGTCTTTCCTGGATCTTAGCCCCTAATGAAAGATTCTAAATTTTTCCCTGTTATTCCTAACTTACTTCCAGCATTCATCCAAAACTGGTATTCATCCATACTTGCAAGAATAACTTAAACTATCAGGGGAAATGAAACGGGCATTAAAGAAAACGGAGGGTTCAATTCCTGCTCTGCTCAAACTGTAAATAAACTAGAGGGCTCGATCCCTACTTCAATTAAACAATATGTATTAATTAAAACGAAGGGTTCTATGCCAGCTCCGAGCAAACAGTAAGTAGAATGGGGTCACTTGACCATCCAATCTTCTCACCAATAAATCAAGAGTGTCCTATGACAGTTCCCTTGATATAATAAAGAGCTCAGTGAAACAAATTGTCACTGGAAAATCTCGGGTCCCTAGAGTCTAATCCTCCAAAGTGTTTCAAGCTCACACAAAAAAGTGGCAGAATTAAATATTATATCCTGCCTGACTTGACTTACAATAAATTGAGACTATAACAATCACCAAATCTTCAAAATACGTGTACTGTAGTCCTACCATTGAGAATGATTACTCATGGCTGGTGGTAACCGTCTGTGGTATGCAGCGTTGAAGTTCCAATGGTAGATTCGAGATGGAGTTGAATCTTGATTCAGTAGAGTTGATCCTGGCAAGGTCGCCACTTGTGAAGGCTTACTCAGCCCTGTAACAACTTCAGACAGTATTACCCAGGCTGGCTCCTCCTCAGGAAAATTAATGAATAGAAAAAGAAATAATAACAGACAAACATAAACACTTTATTATATAGAAAATATAAAATATAAAACACTTAAATATGAAATATTAATCCTACATTAAAGAAAATGAAAAATGAAAAATATAAATAACTGAATTCAATGTTAATTTAAAACTTGGGTGTCTGGTGTTGGTGACACTGTGTTGCTGAAATTGTAGCCATTGCTGATGATAGGGGAGGGGGTCGCAGGTGTTGGTTACAACCCACCGGTTCGTTCTTCACAGTATAGCCATGAGTATTATATCCCGATGACAGGAAAGCAGGTTCTTTACCACTGCAATGATGAGGGGTTACGTCCTGCAATTTCATACAGGTGCATAGGCAATTAAATCCAAAAAGGGGAAGTCTCAGGACGTTAGTCCATCTCCATTAGTTCTGCTCATTGATTGGCAGGTGACCCTCTCTGTCATCCAAGCTGGAAAGATAGGTTACCCACTGCTTAAGAAATCACTCTCCATGATAACTACAATACCTAAAAGATGTGGTGATTATTACAACAGTCAACCTAGAGCAAGACTGAAAGGACTAAGTTTATTATTGGTCAAAAGTGAAGCTTTCAACCAATAAATCCACTAGAATACAAGGCAGGCATGTACTTACAGTAGTGCTGGGAGCTGTGAGTCTAGTGATTACTGTTTGGACCGGAGCCCCACACGTCACCTTTCGGGGGAGGGGGGGGGAAGAAGGAAGGGAAGGGATAGCAGGAGCTAGACTGACCCTACCTTAACAAGCAGCCGGCAGTCAAACTATCACTTTTGGGGTGGGGGAAAAAAGGTGGGAATAGCGAGAGCTTGACTTACCCTATCTTAACAAGTAGCCGGCAATGAAACTATTGTTACTATATACTCCCTCGCTACTCCTATCTATTGAACTTTTCCCTCACACCACCATTTGTCTTTCTTCAATATTATGCTGAATAACCATCTTGTAACCAGTGTTTTTTTTTCTTTTGCCAGCTCTGCTGCTGGCGTGGTGGTTATCTACAGTAGATGCTCGATATCTTGGAGCGAGATCCCAGGTAACGGAACTTAGTGGACATTGCGACCCTCATCTCTTCTTTACGATCCCCATTGAATACTCCCAAATGGAAAGAACAGGAACTTCTCCATCCATTTAACATAAAACTATCACTACCTACTCAGGTTAAAGAACACCATATCTTCATGACATCTTAATTAAGAAGACATACTGGACGAAGCTTCTCCTATCTTAAGATCTCACTGGAACCAACGGCGGAAAATTTGTTTTTATGATATTTAATTAAATACTTTTTAAGTTTCCCATTGTTTTTTTCCTCAAACTTATTTTTTTTTCCATAATTTTGATCAGGACGAAGGCGTTCACCTGACAGAATGTTATAAAATATATTTCAAACTAGTCATTCTAGGAAGGAATGATCGAAGATGAAGTGATGGTCTTAAGTAGAGTACAGCCAGTGTGAGAACGCATGTGTATTGTCTCTCTTCATGAACAAATGCTGTATTGTCTGCATCTGGGAACTGAAGTAACGGGTGGTACCTTGATCACATTGGCTTTGAATATAAGAGTAAGGGTACTTCTGTCCGATGTTGAAGGTACTGCTGAGATGACACATCCAAGGACACTGGGTCCAGAGGAAAGATACGTCACCCTCCACTGTTCTCTATTCTGTCAAGAAGTCGCAAATAAGATGGAGACCAGGCAATCCTAGAAAGTTGAGCATACTAAATGTGAGAGCTCCCTTGTGCTTCATACAGTGTTTTGCATCCTCATCCTCTACTGCAAAGCACGTAAGATATACTGCTTTGTCTGCAAGACTTACCACCTGATTCTTCATAGGCATTTTAGAATGATATTTCACACCTGAGATATCTACCTAATCCTCGGGCTCCAACACCCTTCTATTCAATATTACTACAAATAAAGTGCTAAGATTATTCTGTCTAGAGTTTGTCATCATTTACATTTTCTCAGAAGCAGATGTAACCTGGCATCGTTTTTTTTTTTCAGATTTATATCGCTGTAAGGTGGTGCCAGCAGCAGGTACATCCTCCCTTAATGGTGATCTGTGTTCTCGGTACCTAGTACATGGCAAATCTAAAGTTATCATTTCCTACGATTTAGATTAGATGTGAGTATCACGGCAAGTGGTCTATCCTGCGGCAAAAACTGCACAGCCCTCCATGCACACAGTATTTTTGATTAAGCAATTTAGTGTTTCATTTTTTTTTTTTTTTGTGGAGTGAATGTCAGCTTTGTTTTGTGTAGGTCCATTTTTGGCTTGCTTATATATACAGTGATGGTGAGTGGAGGCGATTTGGGTTTACCTTTTGTATTTTCCATCTGTAACAGGTCATTTACAACAAAGATGGGTTTGGGTGTGCGCAAGGGAGCGGCGCCTGCGGATGAGGTGCATGAAGCGTTGGCAAGATCCAGTGAAGTTGTTCATTAATAGTCACGGTTTAATAAAGTAGATTATTTGTTTGCAAGATCTGAAGCAAATATTATTAGTCAAGCAACGAATAATAGTCAACAGATCTCTTTTACAATCAGTCAATTGCTGCATCAGATCTATAGTTATCGTATTTAGAGTCGATAAAGGGTGGCGAAAGCTTCCGATTAATATTGGTTGCTCAATTTGCATTGGAGTATGTTCCAGTATTGGAACTGGAATGCAAGATTTCCTGCAGTGTGGAGCTGGAGGCAACGTAAATTTGAAAGGTGGAATAGATTGGTGAATTTAATAGCATATGTATCAAATTTTCCAGGCACATACACTTAAACTACACTCACTTTAGGCAGCCACAATGTATACTTAGGCAACCATGTCCGACAATACAACACATTATACTGCTTGTTACAGGTGTTGCTCAGCTCTTGTTCAGGGAGTCGTAGGAGGATGGGTTTTTTTATGGAAAAAAATTAGATTATTTAATTCTCAATTATTATTAACATTTGTTGAGCCAACGCAAGACTGTCAGCAGAAAAGGAGTCCACCACCACTAAGATCAAATGAAAGAGATGGCAGAAGCGCTCAGAGAAGATGATTGTATAGAGATCTGCAGACACCGTACAACAGAGATAGATCTTATCGTTTTACGGTGGCGTTAGATGGTTGCTGGGATAGGGGATGGAGTGCTTCGTAAGATGTTTAAAGACTTTTGGTTAAAGCTATTTGCTCGGCCATCAGAGGACTCAAGATCGGAGAAGTGGCATCTGTGATTTCCAACAGAAAGTTTAGAAGTACACAGAGCAGTAGAGAATTCCAGTGTTGTATCGACCCCAGGCTTGGATGATTGAAAGCTATTGATTATGAAGACGGTTCCAGATGGAGTATAGGCCACAATTTACAATCTGATTATGTGCTGGTTATTAAAAATAGACAAGTAAGGAAAGCTAGGACGGTAATGCTTCCTAAGGTTGAAAAGCCCGAGTACCCTATTAAATATAAACCAATCGTTATTTCAATAAACTGTGAGGTGTTCCATAAGATCTTGCTATTAGGTGTGTTAAGTGGGTTCCGCTTCACCCATCACAAACAGCGGGTTGGCACTTAATGCTATGCTATTAGATGTAATAATCAACGAAAGCAAGAAGCACCTGAAACCTCTAATTGCTCATTGTGGAAGACCATTGAAGGAGTATAATTATCTTATTTTTGCGCTTGCTTTTGTTGATGACGTGTTTACACAAGAAAAAAAGTGTCCAGCTACAAACCATTCTCAAAAAATTAATGTGATCTAGGCTTAAGGTTAATCCTAATCCTAACCACACGGTGCACAAGATCTAAATCGAGGATGCCCAAGACAAGCGATTAAAGCCTACTTGTTCGTACAAATGTTTGGGTATGCCCTTCTCAAATCTGAAGCCTCAGCAGCTGTTATATGTTTTGAATCAACATCTAATTCCTAGAAATATAGTCATTATGGTATTATCAAGTGTTCATCAGATTATGTTACAAGCATTAGACAAAGTGGTGAGCAATAAGATCAGGAAATGATTAAAGTTTTATATAGATACCCCTTTGGAGTAGTTCTATATTCCTATTGCACGTGGTTGATTAGAATATACTTGGCTTTCGACAAGAGTTCCAGTACTGAGAAGAAGCCAGCTAGATTCGCTTCAATGATTCGAGCAATAGCAAAGACTTGGATTGCTGGCACCATAGTGTTAACCAGGGAGGAAGATTGACAGTGATCACTGTTATTCCCTCTCGATGTGCAGATTTGAAAGAATTTACGTTGGTACCTCAAGTTCATAACTGGATGGCTAGTGATATATCCCCAATGAAAGGGGAAGACTACATCGACGCCCTAAAAATAAAGTCCAGCCTTATGCCTCTACAATACGCAAGGCAAAGGGAGTAAGGGTCCACATCCTTCAATATGAGAGCTATAGCCAAGGAGAGACTCTTAGTCACATCCTCCAAACATTCCCTCGGGTGCATGGGCAACGAATAGAAAGACTTGACAATGTTGTTGATATTATTGCAATAGACTGCTATCAGAAGAAATATGCTGTTCTTAAGGAGCCGCCTAGTCAACCTAATGTGAAAATCGGCAGTGACTCGAATACATCGAGCTAGGAGGAGCAGCTTCGATAGAAGAAAATATCTTAAGATACAGGCCAGGTGCGTCAGTGCGCTGCCCGTTGGGGGATTCATCAGATAATCATATCCTTTCCAAGTTATAATTACCTTGAGAGAAGTGATGTCTCTCTAATCCTGTGTTATTTTAAAGAAAACCTTGGGAATTAGTGGCAAACTTTCAGCTATATCCGTTGAAAGTTATGGGGGGATCAGTGCTACAATGGAGAATATATATGAGATAAGAGCTATGGGGTACCCTCAATTTCAGCCGTCCTAATAGGTTGCCCACTGTTAGTTTCCACCATTTACTATTTACGGTTAAGATAATAAAGAAATGAGTAAAGTCATCAGCACTGGCATGAGATTCTGACATGTGATGAAGTGAGTCACTGAAGTAGACACTCCATAACAGCAAACTAGCACTGGCTGGGTGCCTTGTAGACTCTGCTCCATTGACAAGTACTCAATACGGAAGTGTAGTGCAGATCAGAATAACCAAGCGTTTACCGTTTTGCAAGTCTCTGGTGCAATGTTCGGTTGAAGATAACAGCAATTTCCATTACTTCTACACATCTGATCTTGGATTCATCCAGTGACTAGGGCCACATAGAGATACATAAAAGGAAATTGACAAAGCTGACAGTGGCTTGTAGTTGCCGATTATCTCACGGCTCCTTTTTTTGTCAACATGTAATACATTTCACTTTTCCATAAAGAACGTCATTTAACCTGTGTTAGGCAGAGTTAACACAAGAATGTGAGAGATGATATTAACTGGTCAGCATATCTTCTCTTTAATCTGGGACTTATCTTCTCTGTACCCAGAGCCCCTTTCTTGATCCAGGGATTTAAGAAGAGGATATTACCCTTTCTGTCTTATTGTCATATTCAACTACTTTAACACAGACCTTTCTTCTAACAATGGAGGTTTCCCTAGCTGGTTCAGGGACTTGCATATTGGCACGGAGATAACCCTTTTGGAAGAACTGATAGCAATAGCCCCATCCTGTCGATCGAGAGAGGAAAGAGTGTCATCAGGTGAATATCCTTGTTGATCCTTGACCAAGTGCCACCAAGTTCTGGAACCCACTTTTCCTGATGCTAATATTCTTTTTGTGTCAGCCTCCCATCTAGAGATGGTCCAGTTTTAGACTTCGTTTTGTAACCGTCGGGTTTGTCTGCGGAGGTTCCAGTTTTAGGTAGGGGGATGCCTTTGTACCTTCTCCAATCCTTGTATCTGGCTTGGAAAAGGTACTGATCTGAAGGCTTTGTTATATACAGCCGATGAATAATGTACTTATGTTGTAGGTTAAGACTATTTTTAGTGCAGGCATTCATACGATTATTAACATCATCGTAAAGAAAAGTATTCCAGTTGGCGAAGGCAAACAGAGCGAAGAGCTATTCAGTTTCCTTTATCTAACAACCAGGTTGTGTGAGATGGTTCCTACATCTGTCTGTTACAGGTTTAAGTGTAGTAAACACAGCCTTGTGATCAGACGAGACGACGTAACCAAACAACTGTGCCTTTAGATAACTCACAGCTGAGTCGAAGGAGGAGACAGAAATATGAATCAGGAATTATGTAAAGATTTTCACGCCAAACACTGTAAAAATGCCTTCAAAATGTAAGATGGGGCAAAGGACACTAATGTACAATTCAGGACATTTATTAAAAGAAACGTTACGGCATTAAGACTGAGAAAACCACTGGTGGCGAAACATTTCCATTAATAAATCCCTTAAACTGTACATTAATATCTTTTCCCACATCTTTCTAATGGTGTCACCATCAGCTGAACATCTTAAATCAGTTGTTAAAGGACTATTCAGGCTTTCAACAATGATTTAAAGTAGATATAATAATTTTTGATAGCACAGTGTTTTGGAGAATTGTTGATCATTTGAATGAAATATCTTCTTTTTTACGAATCCATCCTTTTGTTATGCAGAGTTCGTTTCCAGTATGTGCGTCACAGATTCATAGATGCCTTTCACGTTTCCCACATGATGCACATGGCAAAATTTTCTTCTGTTATGCATGATGTGTGACAGTAGTAACAACAGGTATGCTCCAGACACTTTCGGATATGTAATTGAATGGTTCAGAAAACCGACGAGTTGATAACTTAGATACATGTGCAACACTTGGGTATCTTTAAAGAGAAAACGTCCCGCAACGCAGTAGCTTCATCAGTCCATACAAAAGAGAGGGACTGATTACCTCAAAACTCCTCCAGTTTTTCACCACTCTCCTTTGTATGGACTGATGAAGCCACTCTGTGGCGAAACGTTTATCAACTTTCGGATATGCCTGGTCTCTTGCATATTTATATTCTCTGCAATAGAATCTTGGTTAAAATCAGACCAAATTAAATTATTCAGGCACTTTTATGATTCGTAATCATTGCAAAAAATAATTTGTGAGTTAGCACAATTTATTACTACTATTACATTGATGAGAGGAACGCTAAACTCGTAGGAGTCATACAGCGCCTCGGAAGATGGAAGGCTTTCAGGCTTGATTAAAAGAATTGGAGCACTGGACGAAAGTCTTAGATTAAAAGTCCTTTACCAGCATCAAGGAGCCTCCCTCGAGAAATGTGAATAAAATATTGCATGAGAAAGAGTGATAAGTGTTAAAGAGATTTCTCTGTTGGAGACAGCGTCATGGAGGGTGGAAGGGGTGAGAAATGTTGTCTTTATTGTCTCTCGTTTATTTGTTATCTAAACATTGTCCTCTATGAAGGCAGTAACATCATTGTCCTCAATGAATAACAAAAAGGCACAATACCGTGACTGGAACAATACACAAATAACCCGCACATCCAGTGGCTGGCTGGATGGCGAAGCGTCTACGATGGGGATGCCCGGGTGTTGTGCATGTGTCTTAATTTCATCCTGTCGGTATTATATACAATTCTTGTACTACTACTACTACTACTACTACTACTACTACCACCTCTTCCTGCCTATATATAGCCGTCCTGCTCCACCTCTGTTAGTGTGACTTTGTCAATGGTCCAAGTCGGACCGAAACGTCGTCGTAAGCTTCTCTCTTTTATGTGCGGGTTATTTGTGTATGTAGTCCTCTATGAAGGCAGTAACACCATTGTCCTCTAATGCACAGTCAAACTGTATTATATCATCTAAATATAATTGAGAAACACAAACTCTGTGACACACACTATAATGACAGTAGTCAGGAGAAATACTGACCTCAAGCTCTCGGGTTCACATAGAGACAACACAGCAGATGATTCTCAACACAGTTTGTAAAATGTTCAGCTTGATTAACAGTAGTGACTGAATAAAGTAGCTTCTTGAATAATATACGATCTTTTCGATTGTTTTTCTCCGGTCCATCCATCGTATTTAACAAGGAACTTGATATAAATTTCGGTCGCACATGCAAACACGTTCAAATGATCTTACTCACATCTAATAATTCTATCTAATTCACATTGTTATTGTCTAAAAATTAAGTCAGATAAATGGTCGATAATTTGAAACTGTCGAATTGGTAGTTGGGGAATTAAAATTGGAATTCTGCTTTGTAAATATAACATTAAGAACACTGTTAGTCTCTCTCACTCTTCCTATAAACTTATACAGTGAGAAACCATAGTGGCAACACACTTGAACATATTTATGTTATGTCCTGTGACTGAGTTAATATTACTGGGTTTAAAGGCAACCATCTTTCATGTTAACATTACTGGGTTTAGAGGCAACCATCTTTCATGTTAATATTACTGGGTTTAAAGGCAACCATCTTTCATGTTAACATTACTGGGTTTAGAGGCAACCATCTTTCATGTTAATATTACTGGGTTTAAAGGCAACCATCTTTCATGTTAACATTACTGGGTTTAGAGGCAACCATCTTTCATGTTAATATTACTGGGTTTAGAGGCAACCATCTTTCATGTTAATATTACTGGGTTTAAAGGCAACCATCTTTCATGTTAATATTACTGGGTTTAAAGGCAACCATCTTTCATGTTAATATTACTGGGTTTAGAGGCAACCATCTTTCATGTTAATATTACTGGGTTTAGAGGCAACCATCTTTCATGTTAATATTACTGGGTTTAGAGGCAACCATCTTTCATGTTAATATTACTGGGTTTAAAGGCAACCATCTTTCATGTTAATATTATTGGGTTTAAAGGCAACCATCTTTCATGTTAATATTACTGGGTTTAAAGGCAACCATCTTTCATGTTAATCTGATTTATTTCAACCTTTCAATGCTAATAATTTGACAATGAAATGTCTGAGCGGCATCAAGCTTAATTTGTTTGTGTGCTTTACGATACTGGTCTCTTTGATAGGTTTAGATTTGACTTTGATGGTAAATGTCATAATTTACAATATTTATTCTGAAAAATGGACATTAACTTCCCTGTGATGTCTTATTAATGTCTCGTCCGATTACCTTCAGATCTTAACTGCTTTATCAACTTATGCCTCACTCTGCACTATTCCTGTTATTACATGCATTGAGTCGCAATGGGCTGGGAGTATTGAATACAGGGATACCTTCCTAGGATCGCGCAGAGACCTAAATACACCTAGTTATTGTAACGGTTTGACGTTTCTCAAGACTTGTGTCTCGTTCAGCAGTGTATCACCTCAGTCACTGATGATGCTGAAGCTGAAAGTTCTTACCTACACCACTTCATCAGACCCTGATCCACCGCTAGGCCTGGTCACAGACCAGACCGCGGGGGCGTTGACCTCCGAGTCCCTCTTCAGGTATTCTTCAGGTATCTCCTCCACCAACTCCACCACTACCTTAACCTCATCATATTCTCTTACTCTCAATTTTCAATTTATATTTGTTCCACATGAAGTTCATCAAGCAAATGAACGTAACTAACTGTTGTTGTTCTCTCTCTCTCTCTCTCTCTCTCTCTCTCTCTCTCTCTCTCTCTCTCTCTCTCTATCTCTCTCTCTCTCTCTCTCTCTCTCTCTCTCTCTCTCTCTCTCTCTCTCTCTCTCTCTCTCTCTCTCAATTGCACAGTATTTTACTTATTTCCTAACTTCATGTAGAAGCTACGAGCTGTTACCTTCGTCAGTTCATCTGAAAGCCTTTTAATTGTTCAGAGATATACAAATAAGAAACAAAATAAAGTTGAGGGTCTGGTCGTGGACCGGGCCGCGGGGGCGTTGATCCCTGGAATACCCTCCAGGTAGACTCCAGGAGCCATCTCTGGGCCAGCGATTTAATTTAGTCAAATGACTTTATTTCACTGATGTTCTAGACATGAGTTATATTCGGAATAAATAATCTCAGATTAAGTGATGTTCTGGTGAAGGGCACAATTAGAGTGCAGTTACTGTTTGCTGCTCTTGTTCTGTCGAAGCTCAATGTCTCTCTCTCTCTCTCTCTCTCTCTTTTTTCTTACACACGGTTTGACAAGGTTAGATTAAGGATCCCTAGCTTTACTGACAAGCTATTCCTAAGTAAAGAAGTCCTACCTTTATTGACAAGCTATGAGCTGTTACCTACATCAGCTCATTTGAAAGCGTTTTTATTGTTATGAGACATACAAGTAGGGAACAGGATAAAGTTGGAGCCATCTGTGGGCCAGCATTTTCATCTGATCAACTGACTTTATCTCGTTGACATCATAATGCTGTACGAATGTGTTGCAGACTTGAGTCATCCTGGGGATAAATGATCTCAGATAAAGTGATGTTCTGGAGAAGGTTACAGCCAGAGTGATGGTGCTGCTTTCTGCCCGTCTTGTGGTATAGAAGCTTGCTTCTTGCTGTCCTCGAAGTGGAGCCAAATGTGGTACTTTGACAATGTTGGCCTTGTACATAACAGTAACATCCCTCCTGTGTTGAAGACTCTGCTGAAATGACAAATCTATCCAGGATGGGTCCAGGCGAGAGATGAGACGTCCTGCGCTGTTCTCTACCCTGTCAAGCAGTCGCAGATGACAGGCAGGCAAAAAAAGAAAGTGGAGCATACTCAAGGCGTGAGCGTACCTGTGCCTCATACAGAATCTTGCAACCATTACTGTCAAGCAGACGCGAGATATGTCGAAGTGCTGTAAGATCCCTGGCTGCCAAGTTTGCAAGATTTACAACGTGGTTCTTCATGGTCAGTTTGGAGTAAAATTTCAACCCAAGGATACCAAATTCTTCCCCAGGTACCAACACTCTTCCATTCATACTTCCTACTGCTCCGGCATTACCATAATGTGTTTTCTCAGGTGCAAATTTTACTTGCCATCGCTTTCCCTAAGCTGATATAGCTCTTGGCTGGCGATTAATGCAGCTTAGAGAAACTGGCATGTCTTCTCTTGGATAAGTAAATGTCAGAGTACAGTCGTCTGCATATGCATGAAATTCTGGGATGAGATGAAGAAGGTCATTGAAGTAGATATTCCACGCTTCCTTGTGGAAAGCTTGCCCCAATAATATGTCTTACTGATTCTGTTCCATTAAGAACTACCCTAGAGATCTATCATGAAGGTAATCACTGAGGAGACGTAGCACAGAGCCTGCAGTTCCCAGTGCTTGCAGTTTTGCCAAGAGACCCTGGTGCCACACTTAGTCGAAAGCGCCAGCAATGTCCAGTGTTACCACACAGCTGACTTTGGATTCATCTAGTGACTGGTGCCATTTAGCTGAGAGGTTTAACAACAGATTTGCAACAGAGTAACCTTTCCTGAAGCCATACTGACGGTCACAAAGTATAGAGTGGTAGACAAAAAAACTGCCATTTGTCTTGAGATTATTGCCTCAAGAATCTTGCCAGTGATTGACAGGAGTGACACTGGTTTGTAGTTGCTGATTTCTGATCTGCTCTTCTTTTTATGAGCGGGGACTACCCCTCTTTGCAAGAGAAGGCCGTTTGCACTGTACTTGGCAGTGCTGAAAGATGCGAGTTAGAGGTGCTACTAGCTGGTCTGCACATCTTAGCAATCTTGGGCTCAACTTCTCTGGGCCCACAGCCCTTTCTTGGTCAAGCGATTTAAGAAGGAAATGCACCTCCTCCTGCCTTATTGTCAACACTGGCAGTTTTGACACAATTCGCTAGCCAAGGAGAGTCCCTTGCTGGATCAGGAACTTGCATTTTGGTAGCAAAGTGTTCGGCAAAAAGGTCAGCTAGTACAGGTGGGCCCATCCTGGAGATTTAGAGATGGATTTGTGCTGGGCATGTACACTTTTAGAGAAGCACACAGCAACACCTCTTCCTTGCCCTTGCCTGTCTCTTCTCATCCATGAGGTGTAGCCAGCAATTCTTAAAAAAATTTCTGGAGTCCTGTCGTCCATTTTTGGACGACATGACTCTCTGTCTCTGTATGCCTGTCTGTCTGTCTGTCTCTCTGATTCTCTCTCTCTCTCTCTCTCTCTCTCTCTCTCTCTCTCTCTCTCTGTCTCTCTCTCTCTGTCTCTCTCTGTCTCTCTCTCTCTCTGTCTCTCTCTGTCTGTCTGTCTGTCTGTCTCTCTCTCTCTCTCTCTCTCTCTCTCTCTCTCTCTCTCTCTCTCTCTCTCTCTCTCTCTCTCTCTCTCTCTCTCTCTCTCTCTCTCTCTCTCTCTCTCTCTCTCTCTCTCTCTCTCTCTCTCTCTCTCTCTCTCTCTCTCTCTCTTTCTGTTTCCCTCTCTCTGGGATAAACCTGGGTGAATTCAGTGTCACTCATTATTATTATATGAACCCGATATTTCCTGAATATAATTTATTAGTTAAGGAATTATCTTTAAAAATATGCAAGTTTTGGTGTTCACCTAAACGAGACTAAATGCAGTTAGGATGACAAAGATATTTACTCACAATTGTCTCATTTTATATAAAAAATCCGAAACAACCATAACAAAAGGAAATTACTCATCATCTTCAGACTGCCAAAACAGAGTCAGGGACATATTCTTGTGTGATGACATTTATTTCATAATATTGATGAATTAGCATATTGAGGTTTTACAAATAGTTTTACTTGGAAGACTCTAACCGCGGGATCAAGAAGCAAACAGGTTAATTAACATGAAAGATGGTGGCATCTAAACCCAGTAATATTAACACGAAAGATTGTTGCCTCTAAACCCAGTAATTTTAACAAGAAAGATGGTTGCCTTTAGGCCCAGTAATACTAAGCATTCAGAAATTATCGCATGACAAGCAGGATTTCATTTCTTCCTTAAAGTGAACTATGACCTACGTATTATTATTATTATTATAATCAAGGGGAAGCGCTAAACCCGGAGGATTATACAGCGCCTGGGGGGGGATGTGGAAGGCATTCAGGCTTAATTCGGGGAACTGGAGCACAGATCCAATTCCTTAAATCAAGAGCCCCTCACCAACATCAAGGAACCTTCCTTGAGGGGTATGACCTACGTAGCTACAGTAAAATCAATCCAAACTTTTCTCTAAATAAGATACATCAGATTTTAAGAATGTAAATAAGTTTTGTGTAAGCCTCGTGTACATAGCATTCAAATTTGTAAGAATGCTCATGAGGTAACTCGGATGTTGCAGACACATACAAGAATATTTTACTGATTTAAACTAGGATAATAAGATAAAGTAAAACACTATAACTTATTTCTGACCAAGAGTGACATTCCGCAATTACTGAACAAAAATCATTTTGATTAATAAGACTGTCACATGATAACTTACATGAAATCAAGAGACTATTTTCCTTGAAGATAACACACCAGCACTAAAACTTTAATGCTGATCAATTATTGCAGAAAATCCAATAATATTTGCGCCTACACAAACTAAGCGCCTGCAACGTTCCCCCAAACCATACCCCCGGCCGGGACTGAACCCGCGGTCATAGAGTCAAAGTAATGTTCCCCCATTTCCTAACGCATGCAACATTCCCCCATTCCATAACAACATGCAACATTCCCCCATTCCATAACAACATGCAACATTCCCCCATTCCATAACAACATGCAACATTCCCCCATTCCATAACAACATGCAACATTCCGCCATTCCATAACAACATGCAACATTCCCCCATTCCATAACAACATGCAACATTCCCCCATTCCATAACAACATGCAACATTCCCCCATTCCATAACAACATGCAACATTCCGCCATTCCATAACAACATGCAACATTCCCCCATTCCATAACAACATGCAACATTCCCCCATTCCATAACAACATGCAACATTCCCCCATTCCATAACAACACGCAACGTTCATTCGATACATCAACCATTGAAGATTGATGTCAGTCAAAATGGTTATACTGTATTAATTAGAAAGCGCTAAACTCGTAGGGATCATATAGCATCTGTTAAATGGGAGCCATTCAAATTTAATTGCAGCAAGGTGAAAATAAGTCCAGTTCCTTGGATGAAAAGCCCCTCACGAACATCAAGGGAAAAAAATAATAATGCAATGACACTTTGCCATTTTGAAGTTAAAAATTTCAAAATGTTCTTTTAGAAGACCATTTATTCAGAAATCACAAGAAAAGTAAATATGAGAATAGTGTAAATATGATCGTGCATAAGACACTCACGCAGGAAAAGGCTTCCATGAGTTTTGCCTTTGAGTCATTACTCAAACAATAAAATTTTGAAGACGATCGAATAGGACATTCGCGAGTAATAAACGAAAATTTGTTAGAAAGGAAATGGGAAACGTTGCTGAAAATGTTCCTAAAAACAGGGAAGAGTCTTCTCGTTAAACATAATAAGGAAGTCTCTTCTCGTTAAACATAATAAGGAAGTCTCTTCTGGTTAAACATAATAAGGAAGTCTCTTCTGGTTAAACGTAATAAGGAAGTCTCTTCTCGGTAAACATAATGAGGAAGTCTCTTCTGGTTAAACATAATAAGGAAGTCTCTTCTGGTTAAACATAATAAGGAAGTCTCTTCTGGTTAAACATAATAAGGAAGTCTCTTCTGGTTAAACATAATAAGGAAGTCTCTTCTGGTTAAACATAATAAGGAAGTCTCTTCTGGTTAAACATAATAAGGAAGTCTCTTCTGGTTAAACATAATAAGGAAGTCTCTTCTGGTTAAACATAATAAGGAAGTCTCTTCTGGTTAAACATAATAAGGAAGTCTCTTCTGGTTAAACATAATTAGGAAGTCTCTTATGGTTAAACATAATAAGGAAGTCTCTTCTCGTTAAACTTAATCGATTTTTTGGTAAATTTAATATGAAAGCAATGGTCAAAATACAAAAATGGCAAATATGCAGTCACACTACTCAAAAATAATGTAAAATTACTTGTTAGGATACACTACAATTTAGAGTTTAAAACTGATCTGAAGTACCATTCATTAGGTATTAAATGGGAAACAGTTTGCTTAATACAACTGGCAAATTGAAATTTATGCATCTTAAAGTGAATAACAGGTGTGTTTTAGTAAAGCCCACCGTGGTAAAAGTTTGAAGTCGATCAGAACAGGTATTCTTGAGTAATTGATCCGAGTCTAACAATTCTTATAGTTTATCTATTTATGTAAGTTATATATTTGTACCTATTCGAATTTAAGCTAAATGTTATTATTTTGAAGCCAGTTAGAAGAAGCATTTTTACCAATTGCATATACAATAATCACTATTTATTCAATAAAATTAGAAAACTTTGACTTATGCCTGACAATAACAGTGTAAATCTCTTGTGCTCAGAAAACCACAACTTTGGTGAAAATTTGTAGCAGATCAAATGAAACATTCTGTAGTTATTGTAAGGATTCCAACGATTTCTTTTTTTGTATTATTTAACTACTTTAACAAATCTGCCTGCATGCAAACGAAACTTAATAGGTACTATGCTGGTCCTATGATCCATTAGCCATTAAAAGTTGAAGCCATTCAGGTGAGGGGATCCAGAAATTTATTTAACGTGGTTTAATGAGAATAAAAAATTAACACAATTTTACACATTAAACCGTCAAATCTGCACCAGTACGTTTGAAATTCACTCACAGCTGTCGTCGTATTTTTGCCATCTTTTGTGAACGTTTGAAGCTCCGCCATTGATGGATTTTGGAAGTTATCAGACCTGTTCCAGAATGCTGAGGGATGGGTTCAGCAACTCTGGTCACAGGACACGTGAGCATACCATTTGCTTCTAGTATGTGGTCCTCGTTACCGTACATAAGTGTTGAAAAATTGAAGCCTAATGAACTAGGCGTCCTGGGTTATACGCAAAAGAAGAGCGAAAGCTAGGATGACGAAAAAATAAGCAGGGAGCCTCTTAAAGGTTCCTCTTCGGGAATACCTAATGATCAAACAAGATAGAGTGAGGATGTTGAGTGTCGGTGATGCTGCAAGAGATCCCAAAGAGGAAGGGAAGATAGTGAAAGACTGTGAGGTAGGAATAAAATTGAGGAGTAGGAAGAAAAAAGATGGAGAGGAAGAGAGACAGAGAGAAATGGAAATAAGCTTTGGCTTCATACAGAGAGAACAAAAAATATGTTTGATGGCGACTTATGTCACTCCTCGACATCATGAGTCTAACACCTGAACGTTAAACTGATAAATGTGGTGTTACTTTTATATTCACGGTCAACATTCCAGGGTCACTCTCCTACACCATCTTCGCAGAAGCCGAAAGACAACCATTAAGCCACTAGAAAGTCAAGTCACAGGTGTTTTACTTAAGCCACTAGAAAGTCAAGTCACAGGTGTTTTACTTAAGCCACTAGAAAGTCAAGTCACAGGTGTTTTACTCAATACTGTCCACACTAACAATCATTCACATCTACACTGAATCACATTTGATACTTTACCTCGGAAACAGATATTAAAAAAAAATCAAATAACGGACGACATAGCAGTAAGACTATAAAATAATAATAATGTATACACCTGTAATATCACTTTATATTAAATCTTTGGCAAACGTCCTAATCTGAAAGGATGCCATTGAATGCACTTAATGAATGAAACCGTAGATATTAATAAAAATAAAGCAGAGATAAAGGGAAAAGACGAGAGCAAGAGAATGCTAAAAAGAAAGAGAAACCTACCAAGAAAAAGATTGAAACAAAGAATTAGAATAAGAAACAAAAAGGCTGAAAAACTGAGAATAACAAATGTAGAGAGGGATGACTGAAGAGAGAGAAAAAAGGATGAGTAAAGAAAGAGAAAAAAGTTGGATAAATGAAGATATAAAGAGAGGGAGGGAGAGGGGGAAACAATCAGAAAAAGAGAGCAAGAAGTAGTAAGCTGACGGTTGCGAAGAGAAGGGCTGTGATCACATATTTCAGCGAGGGTTTTGGCTGGGAGCTCTGCCGCGATACGTCAAGATTTATATAAATGCCACCTAGATTACGGGCGCCGTCCACTGAAATGCAAATAAATTTGCTTGGATTTTATATTTTTTTCATATTTTAATTTTCTTATGAAATTTAAAACGATTTATGGAATAAATTGCACTAAAACATTAATTATAAAATATTCTCTAAAGAAAAAATAATTATTGTTTTTAAATACAAGAAAATTTGTTTTCATTTGAAAACAAAATAGATTAGAAAGTGCTATCGATATTATAATTGCTGTTGACCTCAACTAACATTTTATACAGAGGGATTTTGATGAACTCCTTGCAGTCCTCGACAAGAATAATTTTGTTGACTTACCTACTCACATCTCTGGCTCCTCCCTTAACCCAGTAGTGAGGGATCTATCTGGAGGCGTAGTCTCTTGCCAGCCCCTTGGCTATATTGAATCATCCGCTCACAGTAGGTTCCAACAGGACGAGGAGAAAAATCTGTCCTCACTACCTGGTTGAGGGACAGGAAAAACTGGCTGGCCCTTTGCTCTGAGCTTGCCGCCTTCGATTGGATGTTGACGACCAAGTGAATGCCTTCGCTGAACATATCTCTTATTTGCAATCCCCTCAAGGAAGGTTCCTTGATGTTGGTGAGGGGCTCTTGATTTAGGGAATTGGATCTGTGCTCCTGTTCCCCGAATTAAGCCTGAATGCCTTCCACATCCCCCCCAGGCGCTGTATAATCCTCCGGGTTTAGCGCTTCCCCCTTGATTATAATAATAATAATAATCTTATTTGCAACACAAATACATCCCTCACCAGCAGTATGTGAGGAAGCATTCAGATCAGCATTCGTTTGGCTTTCGTTGTCGAGAGGCCGCTAATATCAATAACAGGAACCTGAATCGGTAAGCCTGCTGGCAAATGAACGAGTCCAAAAGTGGGCCATCTCTAGCTGGGAGGATGACTCAAAAAAAAAAAAAAAAAAACTGGCATCCGGTAGAATGAGTTCAAAAACCTGGTGGTTTTTGGTCAAGGGCCAACAAGGTTATTCACCGGATAAATTTTTTCATTTCTAAACCTACAGGACGGGAGTGTATCTACTATAAGTAAGAGAAAGCTGACATCTTTGCTGATCATTTTGCTGCCAAGATGCAAGTTCCTGAACTGCGTTAAATTTATCAGAGATAACAGTAAGGCAAGATCAAGTGTACCTTCTCCTTAAATCGAGAAGGTCATCAAGGTATCTGTGGGGAGAGAAGGCGAGGGTGTGTCCTACAGGGCGACGATGGTGGTGTCATGTATGTTACTTTCCATGAACTCAGTATCTTTGTGTCCAGCTAATGATGTCCATACTTTGTCAATTTAAGAAAAGGCTATGAGCCCAGGATTGCTGAGCAGATGTGCAGACCAGCCAGCATCATCATTAACTCTGATCTTTCAGTACTGGCCTTCTCCGTGGAAAGAGGCAAATATAGTCACTGTTCACTAAAAGAAGAACAGAGCGGAAATCAGCAAGTACATACGAGTTTCACTCCTGTCAATCATTGACAGGTTTCTTAAGACAATAATCTCACGGCAGATGACAGCTTTTTTCGACTACCACTAACTTCCTTGTGATCGTAAATAGGGCTTCAAAAATGGTAACTCAGCTGCTGATCTTCTGTTATACCGCTCCACTAAATACCATGAATCCAAGATCAGCTGTACAGTAGCACCAGACAGTGCTCGCGCTGTCTACCGAGTATGGCACCAGGGACTCTGGGTAAAACTGCAAGCGCTAGGAGTCGTTGTGCCTGCACTATGCCTCCTTTTAATGGGACAGAGTCAATAAGATACATTATTGATGAGTCTTTAACAGGGAAGTGTGCTTGGACCATTGTTATGAATTTTTTACTTCACTGACCTACTTCAACTTATCCCAGAATAGCATGTAAATGCAAATAACTGTACCCTGATATTTACTTATCCAAGAGAGGAAATGCCAGCTTCTCTCAGCTGCATCAATGACCGACGTTTAGCTACATCAGCCTGGGAAAACAGGTTTCATTTTCTTCTAAGAAAACAATTGATGTCACTGCGTAACCGTGATGGTAATTCTGGCGAAGTAGTATGAATGGGAGAGTGTCGGAATCTTGGAATGAGGTTCATATCCTTCAGGTTCATAACTTGATTTTAAACTGACCATGAAGAACCACGTAATAAATCATTCTAACAAGGTAACCAGTAAGCTTAGAGCATTTAAACATCTCGCAACTTTTCGAATGTAGAGCCTGCAAGATTTTACGAGGCACAGGTGCACTCACACCTCGATTATGCTCTATTGTCTTGCATTGCCTGCCCCTTGTCTCATCTATAATTTCTTGACATAATAGAGAACAGAACAAGACAAATTATCTCTCGTCAGGACCCGGCCTAGACAGATCTGTCATTTTAGCAGGGCGTTTATCTCCGGAGTAAGTTGGGTGACCTTAGTGTTAAGCACAAGACCAATGTTGTCGAGGTCTTACACCTGTATCTACTTCGTGGTCAACGACAAGATAACTTCTACACAAAAATAAGGACAGGAAACAGCAACTACACTCTTGCTGTACCCTTTAACATCACTTTATCTGAGATCATTTATTCCTGGAATGACTCGAGCCTGGAATATGTTCGTACAGCATAATGACATTAGACAAATAACCAGCACATGGGAGAAAGAAAATTATAACGACGTTTCGGCCCAACTTAGACCACTTGCACTGTGATTTTTTAAGCGGTTCAAGTCGGACCGAAACGTTGTCGTAAGTTTCTCTCTCCTATGTGCTGGTTATTTGTGTATTGTTCTAATCATAATCCATTCCTGCTTCTACTTCGCTTCTGCTTGACTGAATGCACCTTCATGCTGGCAAGTGCAGAGAAACTGAATTTCTCCGTCGACAGGCAACAGACTCTCATGGCAATTTACTGTCCCAACACATCGCCGAAGACATCAAGAGACGGGTTACACACAGTAATGTTCAACAGAAAGCCAATCACGACCGCATCCTTAATACATTTAGTTATCATTGAACCTAGAAAGTGGCTGATCGAATTTCTGTCATGACAAACCTGTCAGTTACACCTTATCCGATAAGGGACATTCAGGAAATTGACAAAGTATGGACATCATTAGCTGGACACAAAGATACTGAGTTCATGGAAAGTAACATACATGACACCACCACCGTCGCCCTGTAGGACACACCCTCGCCTTCTCTCCCCACAGATACCATGATGACCTTCAATGTTTGCCAACAACTCGGACATCAGAATTTCCAACGCTGACAAAGGTGGAAGCGTAGTCATCGTTAATAATGATCGCTACTTTACAAAAATGCAACTCCTTCCTGATGACCAAAATATATATTAAATGATAGGAATTCATGACTCAAAGGAATTCATGATAGGAATTCATGACTCAAAGTTTATTGAAGTGGCAGAGAACTGTGATGCTACAGACTCTTTAAGAAGAACAATTCCCTTCAAATCTACAATCTCTTTGGAGAAGTCTATATGTAAAGAAAACCACGAAACACTGCTAAATAATGCCTGAAAATGTGAGAAAACTCTCTTCCTAGTGGTGAGAGCACAAACTGTTGGAGGTTTCCATTTTGACTGTCTCTAATTTCTCCTGGGAAGAGCGTCTGGACCCTCAGACCATTTCCATTGGTTCAGGTCTTCTCCTAACTGCCACCATTCTTACCGATCACAGGAATATTCGGGCGCAAGACTGACTTTACGGAACTGCAAGGTATTTCTTCCGTTTTCAGTACCTGTCACATATATCGAACAATAATATCACACAGTACCCTCTTATTTTTCGTGCCGTACTTTGCTAAAAATATCTTAATAAAAAGAATAGAAAAGCACTGTGCCGTTACTGGAACAAATAAATATAGACACCCGCACACACACACACACACACACACACACACACACACACACACACACACACACACACACACACACATTTATTTATGATTCACGTTATTCATTAATTTCATAATTTCATCACTTAGAGTGAATATTTATTTTGGTTAAATTAAAATTTATTTCCGCTTTCTAGTATAATGATGACTATACAGTTTGTAAATTATAGTCATTTACTCTTTATTGCCTTTACGATTGTGTAAAATAAAAGCTACAAAATAATTATAACGAAATTAATGATACTAATTATATTGTGTGTTGAATAATTGTAAATAATTAAACTATTAATTTAAGTGAAAAAAAAACTGACATGAAAAAGGGAAAAAGAAGAATTAGTCACTTTACTGACGCCTTAAGATTAAGTATTTTCTTATGATTAACAAAATTTCTGAGAAGCACATTTTTTTTTTCTTTTCGTTGTACCTGACAAAATATATGGAAATATGTGATTGTAAAAGTGACACATCTTGTTTTTGAAAAAAAATAGTACTAATGTACTGAAATTACTAATGTATCGAAAAGACACCATCACAAGTTATCATGATTTCAATGATTTAGACTTCCAGAAAGATTTTCTACGAGGCATCATCCCCTCAAGGAAGGTTCCTTGATGTTGGTGAGGGGCTCTTGATTTAGGGAATTGGATCTGTGCTCCAGTTCCCCGAATTAAGCCTGAATGCCTTCCACATCCCCCCCAGGCGCTGTATAATCCTCCGGGTTTAGCGCTTCCCCTTGATTATAATAATAATAATAATAATAATAATACGAAGCATCATCACTACAGTTGTCACCAAATTATCTCCTAACCTCCCTAGATTAATTTATTACAGCCTTTCCGAATGTAGCCCTTTGTTAGTGGGATGAATTGTAAGGACCTGCCTAGTATGGGCCAACAGGCCTGCTGCAGTGTTCCTCCTTTCTTATGTTCTTATGTTCTTATACACATCACTACAACACGCAAACGAGGTGGTATTATAATCCATAACATCAGTGGTTACACCAGCAAAATCCTCAGGCTTTTGAACCAGTCTAACACTAACAGTATTGACCAATCACAGTGTAACAACTAGATGAAAACACCAACTCTTCCTAGAAAAAAAATATGTGCTTCCTAGTTCTGAACAATTTAGGAAACTTATGTACCTATATAACCATGACTCACGAAATCGTAATGACACGATTGCAAACAAACCATACCATGGATGGGGATTGAACTCGTGGCGGATGAGACGTAAAACTTCAGGCCAGAGCATAAGCCAGGTTATATAGACTATGAAAGACAAAAAACATTTAATTTCTATCCGGGTCTATCACATCAGAAGTGCCCCTCACAGAATTGCCTGACACATAGCCTTTATTTATCTTCAGTCTCAAAGTAGATAAAATGTCGTAGACATACAAAACTTACAAACTGCAAATAAACAAATAAACTTATAACTTGTAAAATTGCCCCTTGAATGGGGCCCACTGTATATGATGTACATTTGATGTATATTGTCTTTCATGTAATTTTATGTTGCTGCTATTTCCATTAATAGCTAAAATGAAAATATCTTGCTTTATATTATTATTTGATTTAGCTATGTCATTAGATATGATGTAAGATTTACACTTCACTGTGCTCGCTGTTCGAGAGTTGTGGCTGGTTGTCCGCATTGGCAAACTGTTTAGCTATCACCTCGCATGTTTATCTGCCGGCTCCATGCTGCAGTACCATGGGAGTCATGTGATCGCATCTGAATTTGGAGACTGTCTTCCCTTCATCGTTCTCTCTCCTCAGTTGGTCATCGCTCGACCACCAGATTTCTCAACATCTCTTCAAAGATCTCTCTCGTCTCTGGCTGTTTGTTCGTTACCTAGACTCTGTTTTGGTAGAGTATGGCTTTGCTGGTGAGTCGAAACATTCTTCTTGTAACTCTGTGTAACTGTTTACAGAGCTTAGTTCAGTCTTAGTGATTTTTGACGTTTTACTGAGGTTGTGTTTCGTACTGACACTCGGTCAACCCAGGTCCCAAGCTACAGCTTTCTGACCTATTTTGAATGGCATCTACACACCTCGTAGTCGGGGATTTAGTTATACTTAACTTAGATTCAGTATTAACGAGATTTATGACTATTATTGAGGATCTGCTGATGGTTCTCCAGTTAGGGTCATTATTGTGTCTCCTTGTTCCTGACCCTGTACTACTGCATGTTATATTATTGCTGTTGGCTAATGATTTGTCATATTGTTCAAGCAAGCTGTCATGATTGCCTTGTTGGTAAAAAAGATATATATGAGCACATACACATATTCTCACACACTCACTTGTATATGCTAGTATTGTTTCTTGACTCGATAACAACGTACCAGATATGAAATGTTCCTTCAGCACTATATTACTACAAGAGATGTGTAGGATCTTATATCCTAAATTATATAAAATTCATTTACTTTGATTTTGTCCAAATAGACAACTTTGTTAATAAACTTCTCAATTTTTATTTCGTTAGTTATTATCCAATCATTTGCACTCCTAAAGCACTATTAAAATTTATGATAATTTTAAAGGATAACTGGAACAGAATACTTTCTAACTTGTTACAAAAGCCAAAGATCAATCTTGTATTAATTAATGAACTCATAAAAAAATCATAGAGGACTAGGTACTCGTTTTCTTTGAAATAGTCAATCTTCCTGATTACTGTTACTACACAATTTATTTTACCTCAGATCCCCACTAATTTTTACTGGCATATAGACTGTATCTTTTTTGAGTAATGGCCGAGAGGAAATAATTGCTAAAAATCAACCACATCTCTTCCTCATTGTTAGGTAGCAGTCTGAAATTAAACCTAAGTAAACCTATTGTCTTTCTTACTTTCATACTAATTTTTGTTCATACTTAGAAAAAAAAATCAGAATAGATTTCGAATCCTCGGCGACTTTACTTTCGGTATTGCTTAGGTTTTCTTATTCCTAGTTTCAACTTCTTTTAAAGTGGATATACTGATTCATGAGATCATGCTCACCTCTGTTGACTCGCCTATAAATTCCTTTCTTCTCCCCTAATTGACATTTAAATATCCTGTGTATCCTTTATGGATAATAATTATTAGATCTTATTTCTCTTTGGAATAAATGTTCTTTGAGAAGCGTGTATAGAGTTTAGAAAACCGCTATATTGATAGTTCTCTTAGATACCCCAGTCCACTCACAATACGTGTTCTCTAAGCCCATGGAAGTCTCCTAACTAATAATCTGGGATATTGTCCTCTTCGCTTTCGGGCCGAGAGGATCTACTGCGCAGACACTTCTCAGTTGCCTGGCTGCGGTGGTGTGAGGTGGTGCTTGTCGCGCCTCTGCTGCCATACCAGGAGAACTATCATTAATCAACATGGCGTTCAGTCATAGACGCAGGATCAGCACTGTAGGAATTGAGCTTCTCCGAGAAGCAACATTGCTTGTTTCGGTGCAAGTAATACTACCCAAGATCATCAGAGAGACATATGGCATTCAGGATGGAGAGTTATGCAGGGTAGCTTTAAATGGAGCGCACAGGATTTTTGTGAAATTGCTCACAGCAACGGTCTACAAATCATTTCCAGGACGTAAGTCTTGATGCTACGCCAACTGTTCATGTGAGGACGATTGACGTATCCAGGCATTACACATGGATCAAGCTTCGTAATGTTCCCTTCGAGGCAGATGAGGCAGATATTAGAGGAGTTTTTGAGAAATATGGGACAGTTCATTTGGCCCAGCACAGTACGTGGGTGACGGGAGCCTATGCAGGTCTGCCAGAAGGCACCTTTAACCTAAAAATGACATTGCGACACCCCATACCGTCCTACATGTACCTACAGGAATTCAGGACACAGATCATGGTTTCATACGCCGGGCAAAGACGTACATGCCGCCTATGTGGGGAATATGATCACATAGCAGTGGCGTGTGGGAAGCGGCAACGAGCGCCTGGCCCAGCGGTGGAGGCATCCACTCCTGCAACGGAGGAAGCAGATGGGGAACAACGACGTGAGGGCGTGGTCGTCTATGGAGCGAGATAGTGGATGAGGCGCATATAGATGGGGAAGAGGGTAAGGCCCTCGACCAGTTAACTGGCCCAGAGACTCTTCCAGAGGCAAGTGTCGAGCAGAAAGTACAGGAAGAAATATTGGAAATTGAGGAGGAATTGGCTGAGGTATTGAAGTCTGTGTCACCGCCTAAGGAGGCAGTTGCACCTGAGTGGGTAGTAGACGACGAGTTGACGGCTGAAGTGCATCAACGACAGGAGAACTATACGGACTACGGGATTGACAACGTGGCAGAAGTGTCACCGGGACCAATGAAACAATGTACAGTGGAAGTAGAGGTCCATTGTGAGGCATTCCCAGACCAAGCTATAGAGGATGCGATCGTCACGAGGAAGAGGGCTGCTGTGTCAGATTCAGATGATGTCCTAACGCCAGCGCAGCGGCCTGGGAAGCAGATTTGGGTGGAAGGTGAGGGTAGTGGTGGCCACGACAGGAGGCACCAAAAGAAGGGGGGGTGAGAGGGAGGTGTGAAGGTGGCAAGTGGAACTACAAGCTCTGGTACCCCTGGGAAGAGTGAAGAGAGGAGGCAGGGGTGGAAACTTTAAAAGGCCTCCGGTGTATGACAGTAAACGTTAACGGTTTGTGTAATAGTGTAAAGAGAGAATGGTTTAGAACGTTACTGAATAAATCTAGAGTGGATGTTGTGTTCCTTCAGGAGCATAATTTTAAGGAGGGCAGGGTGTTGGAGATGGCAGGGTTTCAGGTGGTAACCCTGCCATCTGCCCGTTTAAAAGGAGGTGTGGGTATATTAATTAGGGAGGCGAGCCCATTTGTTTTGCAGAGAAGTGAGGGGAGAGGGGGGAGGATGTAGCACGTGGATGGTTGATGGATGGGCAAGCGTATGTCCTTCGTAAGCGTGTATGCGCCTGCAGAGAATAACATACACGTGAAACAGGAGTTTGTGTGTGAAGAACTTGTGTTTTTCTTACGTGCATTACAAGAGGTGGCATGTTACAAAAAACGCGATTCTAAAAGCTTAGAGATCTCCAGTGAATACTAGAAAGGACTGCCCTTCTAGCATCCAGCCTGTTACTGGGTTTTCGTAACAAGTAGTCAGTATCCTTGTCCAATTATCCATTAAAATTCAGTATGGTTCAATAGTGCTTTAGGATTACAACTGGTAGGCTACTAACTAGAGATATTAAAATTTAATAAATTTATTAAGTAGTAAATTGTCTAGAGGTATATTATCAAATTAAATTAATTACAGTAATCAAAATAAAATCAATCTCTCGAGTTCAATATTATTGTGCTGAAAGCACATATCACATTTATAATTCTTAAGTACCGTCTGGTACATTAACTTTTAATAAGATATTACAAATATGTACAAGTGTGTGTATGCGTGTAAGTGCTCTTAAGTAGTTAGCTATGTCTCAAGACTCGAATAAGACTTAAACAAGTGACCGACAAAGTCCTCAAATAAACTAACTTCTTGACCGACTGGCAACCCGAACAGTCTGCTTGAACAACAAAGAATGCTAAGCCCAATAGCAATGCAATATCAAGCGACTGCGACACAGAATCAGGAACAAGGAGATAATATAACGACACTAAGTAGGGAGCATCAGCAGATCCTCCACAAAAGTTACAAAACTCCCATAGGAAAAACGCGACTGTGACAATACACAGAAACCAGTACAAAATTAGGTCAGAAGCTATAGCTAAGGACCTGAGATGTTCAGAGTGTCTATGTGACACACAACCTCAGTACAACGTCGAAAATCACTAAGTCTACACAATGTTCTGTGAACAAAGTTCTACAGAACTAACAAGAATAATGAGACAGACAATCTGTCCAACCACCAAGCGAGTCTCCAGCAGACTGACTACTTCACGAGAGGTGAGGACACCCCCCCCTCGATCACGTGATAGCTACGTGGACAACTGCAGCTCAGAAGCCGGCAGTATAACGAGCGACAAGCGATAATTACAGTAGTTTGACAATCAAGACTAACTGAGCACATTTTATATACATCCTAACAACATAAGTCAAATAAGAATATAACAGTCAAATAATAATATAAAGTCATACATTTACGATTTAGCTATTATCGCAAATATAAGCAATATAAAATTAAATGAAAAGGTAATATACATTATATATACATAATAATCATTGTAACCCATTCAGGGGTTGCAACACCCCCCCAATACGACAGAGGGTCGCACTAGGAGTTGCATTAATGTCTTTCACATTATTTCTGGTTACTCATATCAATATTATCAAAATAAATATTAATTAGTCTCTCTTGTGCCAAGCACCTCTACAATTTCACAGCGTCCGTCACTAGGATATGTCCCTAGTACTAGGGCAGTACACCGTATCGTATCTCTTCATACTCGTGGTTATGTACATCAGTGTAGAGACTGGATAGCGCTGACAAGGAGGGCACATTGAGGCTCGATCATAGTAGAGGAGACTGCATTCCACTCTTAAGTAGTGGTTGTGGAATGCTAGGCAGTATGAACATCTGAGTATGAAACAGCTTAAGGTGTGTAGTGAAGGGGGGGGGGTCTGCGACAGGACAGTGTTGCGTCACGCAGTACATCACCCGCACCACACTACCCACTCAACACTCAGCTTGTCTCCTCCTCACACAACAATACTGTGAATACATAAATATAATAATTAGACATGACATGAGTATATATAGTTAATATGGGCTGGAGGGATTAAGTTACTTTACTGAATTTGACATAGCAAGTAACAAAAGGTATTTGGGCATTAAAATTACGTTAATTTAATGTAACTGATAATTATTAAGGACGAGACAGAGCGTCGGCAATTACATTACAATGACCACTTATGTGTTTTATACTAATAGAATAAGGTTGGATTCTGAGGGCCCACCTCATGATCCTAGCATTCTTACTCTTCATGGTGTTTATATAGGTGAGTGGATTGTGGTCTGAAAAAACGTTAATTTTAAATGGGGAAGTGCCCAAATACACGTCAAAATGTTCTAAGGACACCACAAGAGCTAGAGCCTCTTTCTCAATAGTGGCATAATTTTTCTGGTGTCGTTTAAGCTTAGATGAATAATAACATATAGGATGGAGAATGTCAGTGGATGTTGACTGTTGGAGCAACACAGCGCCCACTGCATAACAACTCGCATCTATATGTAAAAAGATGGAAAGATTGAAATTAGGATTCAACACTGGAGCAGAGGAAAGCAGACGCTTCAACCTTTTGAACGAGTCTGAACAATCTCTAGTCCAGGTGAACTGAACTTTGCTACTAGTAAGCTCAGTAAGAGAGGTGTAGGTGGAGGTGTGTGTTCTGGCTTGCCTGTCACTTGACACACGTGGCAACGTCGCACATGATCAGCTACTGTTTCCTTCATCTTTGGCCAAGTAAAATGTTTTGCCAGTTTACCGAGTGTCTTCTTGACACCCAAATGTCCTCCAATGGGACTATTGTGAGCAAAATCAATGGCTTGTTCACGAAATGTAACTGGTAACACAACTAGATGCTTAACTGTGTTGGAAACACTATCAGCTGACAACTTACATGTGTTTTTCTCCATCAGTACACCATTACTATAATAGTAACAATTATCGAGATCCTTTGCTTCACTCTCAGTAACTGCTATATCTCTCAGTCTTTCCAGTGACTGATCAACAAACTGATCCTTGATTAAATCATCATGAGTAAGAAATTTAACGTCAGTTGTGTCCTGACTAGGTTGATGACCGGGGGGAGTCAGTGTTAATGATCCTGGGCGCAGAGCGTCACTAAACAACATATTCAACCCAAAATCATTGTCATCCACTAACTCAACAGGAGACAAGGATGGTTGTTGAATCTTTGACATAGCTCTAGTAATTGCGCTGAGAGGAAATAAAATAGGTTTCTCTCTACAAGCTTCAATGGCATAATTATCATCAGTGTTATTATCAATCACAAGTGGTTCTTTACATATACCAGCATGAAGGATATCGTTCCCTATCAACAAGTCCACTGACCTGATGGGAAATACACCACTGGATATACCCACTGAAATATAACCAGTATAATAGCTTGTTTCAATATAAACTTTGTGCAGAGGCACTTTTATAACAGCCCCTCCATAGGCTTCTAACAATACATCTATCTTGGTATAGGTATCGTCAGTTATGGGCAGTACATCTTCTCTTAATAACGTGAGATAACTGCCAGTGTCTCTGAAAGTAATTATCTCAGTTAGATGTGATTCGTCAAATCCTACTTTATCTCTCGAAAAGTAAGGACTCATCGCTGAACGAATCTTTTCGTCAGATACACTTTCTGACGCTAGTCATCTATCCTGAGTAACATTATCTAAAACAGTAGGATAAGAGGAATTGCTAGGATTTTGGTGCCTTTGTTGCTCGGAAGAGGATACGACTTGAGTGGGGGTGCCAGCCGCACGACTGTTTCTCGTATCTCTTTCTAACTTATAGCAATACTCTCTAGCATGTCCTTTTCTGTTACAATAGGTACATTTAACTTTCTTCTTCTCGATATCAGATTTCTGTCTAGCCACAGAGACAGATTCAGGATTGTGAGTTTTCCTGGTAAAGGTACGAGAAGTTACAGTAGCAGGTACATCAGGCCGGCAATGAGCAGCTGATTTAGGTTGCCAACTTCTAGGACAATTTTTTGTTACCTTGTTTCTTTGTGTTTTAGTACGTACAAGTTTGTGAGAAATCTCGTAATTGTCTGCTAATACTGCAGTTTCCAGAATATCCGAGGTAGTATGATCGATCAGATATTCTTGTAAGTCAACAGACATACAGTTGTTAAATTCTTCGTGTAGTAACAACTGAACAAGGCTGTCGTAGTTGTTACACTTGGCAGCTCTACACCACCTCTCAAATGCAACTTTTTTCTCACGAGCAAACTCTACACAAGTTTGATCTTGTTGTCGTTGTAACGTACGAAATGCTCTTTGATAACTTACAGGTAACAAGTTATACGTCTCTAGAATTGTTTGTTTGACAGCATCATAACTAATGTACTTGGCAAATGGCAAAGCAGCCGTACAAGTTTGAGCTCTTCCTGTCAATGCAGTATGCAGCAATGTTGCCCAGTGCTTACGTGGCCAGTTCATAGCACGTGCCTGGTTCTCAAACACATCAAAATATGTGTCTAAGTCACTTTCAAAAAACTTAGGAACCATAGATGCAGCTTTCTGCACATTAAATGTGTCCTGTGATATATCAGTCTGTTGTCTTCCCAGACGAACATTTTCTCTTTGGAAATCTTCTTCGTTCAATCTCCTCTGTGCCTCTATTTGTGCAGTCTGCAACATAATGAGGCGTTCAAACCTCTCAAACTGTTCCTGAGAGATAGGACCAGTAGGTAATGGAGGAGTAGGGAAATTAACATGGTCAGGACGGTCCTTAGGTCGGACACTTGGTCCAGCCGTCTCCAGAGAGTCTAGATCTGGTCTAGGATAAGTAGATACAGGTGTATCATACACTGTACTAGTATTAGGCTGTGTCATACTACCAGCTATACTCTGTACTATAGTGAAGGAAGGAGCGAGCGAGAACTGAGCTACACTAGGCTCACTTCTGCTCTAGTTGCTCTTTCATCTTCATCAAATAGAGTCATACTTCCTAATTGTGACACTAGGCTTTCTGAATCTGAATCATAATCAGACATCTCTGTATGAGCAGGAAACAATATATCTTTAATTAACGCTCTGACAGTTTCAGCTGTGTAATTCCTGTTATACGTCACACCGAGATACTTGGCTACTTGCCAACACGTCTGAAGTTTTAATGTACTTAACTCAGACAAAGTCAGAGTATCAATTATCTGTTTCACTTTGGCATACATCACGAAAATAATTGTACTACGAGAGAGTGATTATGGGAAACTATAATCTTAATAGGAATTTTAGTGTTGGATATCTTAGAGTTAGAACTCAAACAGTATTTCCATCTCCTTGGATCAAGAGACTCAGTCAGGTACATACATCCACCTGGTATGTTGTACAAGACTAAACTCAAAGTCTTCAGATTAGGAAAGTACTCAAAGTGTTTGACCATAGAAGTACTAGTATGTCAAACTGGACAATTTCTCCAACACCTTGGATCAAGAGCCTCCCGGACAGGCCCCCATTTGTTACAAAAAACGCGATTCTAAAAGCTTAGAGATCTCCAGTGAATACTAGAAAGGACTGCCCTTCTAGCATCCAGCCTGTTACTGGGTTTTCGTAACAAGTAGTCAGTATCCTTGTCCAATTATCCATTAAAATTCAGTATGGTTCAATAGTGCTTTAGGATTACAACTGGTAGGCTACTAACTAGAGATATTAAAATTTAATAAATTTATTAAGTAGTAAATTGTCTAGAGGTATATTATCAAATTAAATTAATTACAGTAATCAAAATAAAATCAATCTCTCGAGTTCAATATTATTGTGCTGAAAGCACATATCACATTTATAATTCTTAAGTATCGTCTGGTACATTAACATTTAATAAGATATTACAAATATGTACAAGTGTGTGTATGCGTGTAAGTGCTCTTAAGTAGTTAGCTATGTCTCAAGACTCGAATAAGACTTAAACAAGTGACCGACAAAGTCCTCAAATAAACTAACTTCTTGACCGACTGGCAACCCGAACAGTCTGCTTGAACAACAAAGAATGCTAAGCCCAATAGCAATGCAATATCAAGCGACTGCGACACAGAATCAGGAACAAGGAGATAATATAACGACACTAAGTAGGGACCATCAGCAGATCCTCCACAAAAGTTACAAAACTCCCATAGGAAAAACGCGACTGTGACAATACACAGAAACCAGTACAAAATTAGGTCAGAAGCTATAGCTAAGGACCTGAGATGTTCAGAGTGTCTATGTGACACACAACCTCAGTACAACGTCGAAAATCACTAAGTCTACACAATGTTCTGTGAACAAAGTTCTACAGAACTAACAAGAATAATGAGACAGACAATCTGTCCAACCACCAAGCGAGTCTCCAGCAGACTGACTACTTCACGAGAGGTGAGGACACCCCCCCCCCTCGATCACGTGATAGCTACGTGGACAACTGCAGCTCAGAAGCCGGCAGTATAACGAGCGACAAGCGATAATTACAGTAGTTTGACAATCAAGACTAACTGAGCACATTTTATATACATCCTAACAACATAAGTCAAATAAGAATATAACAGTCAAATAATAATATAAAGTCATACATTTACGATTTAGCTATTATCGCAAATATAAGCAATATAAAATTAAATGAAAAGGTAATATACATTATATATACATAATAATCATTGTAACCCATTCAGGGGTTGCAACATGGCACTAGTAGGAGGCGATTGGAATTGCGTTATTAGGACGGCCAATGTGGAACCAAAAGGGGCAGGCTATGTGTCTGTGACCCTAAGAGATTTAATGAGGGATATTTGGTTACTGGACGCATTTGAGGGGAGGGGGGGCGTGGGAGACAGAGCATACGTTTGTTAGGAGAGGGTATACAGTGAGGCTAGACAGAGTGTATCTTTCTCAAGGGGTTGTAGTACAATCTTTCAAAACTGTTGAGGTAGGATTGTCGGATCATAGAGCAGTGGTGGTGGAGGTTGGGTGGGAGGCGCTTGCGGAAATATACAGGAGTTACTGGAAATTAAACATAAGTGTGTTGAGTGATGAGGAGGGGTTAGAGAGATTTTCTGTCCTTTGGAAGGAGCTAAGTGAGGACGCACAAGGGGTGGAAGTTGTCGTGAAATGGTGGGATTGTGTCGCTAAGGAAAGGATTAGGAAATATTACGTGAGGGAGGGTAAACATATAAATAACTTAAAATATGGACTTTCAAACTATTTAGAGGACAGGTTAAGGGGCTGTTATGGGCAGGGGGCCGTGGGGGGGCAACTATCCAATGGATGATATTGTCGAGGTGAAGGAGAGACTGAGGGAGTTACAAAATGAGAGGTTTCAAGTGGTAAGGGTGCAGGCAGGGGTATAGGAGGTGCTATGGGGCGACAAACCATCGGCGTGTGTGTTGCGACGTCAAAAGCAAAGGCAGCAGGTTACAGCTATCCCAGTGTTAGAGGTACACAAGTCGGCGAGAGGTTATCGGGTAGATCAGGAGATAAGGGCTATGAAAGGAATGTGTGCATATGCAGATAAATGGTATGAAGGGTATCGGACAAGTGGGGGGTGGGAGATGTGGCTTTAGAGAAGGTGTGTGAGTATGTGATGTGCAATTTAGGGAACAGTAATAGGAAGGCGTTAGGAAGGGTAATTACAGTAGAGGAAACAGAGATGGCATTAAGGGGAATAAGGAAGGGCAAAGCACCGGGAATAGATGGTCTCCCGGCTGAATTTTACTTACAACATTGGGGGTTTATAAGGCGTTTCATGGTTAGGTTATTAAATCAGATGAAGGAGAAGGGTGAGATGGGGAAGAAGCAAGCAACAGCAGTTGTAGTGTTGGTCCTGAAGGGTAAGGGGCAGCACACCCTCAAGGAGTACTGTGCCATATCACTGCTATGTGCAGATTATATGTTGTTTGCTAAAGTCTTGGGTAATCGGTTTAAATGTGTTGTAGGGAGAGTGGTTTCGAGAATGCAGTTTGGGTTGCCTTGAAGGTCGATGATTGAAGGTCATGGGATACTGAGAAGTTTTGTGGAGTCAAAAGGGGGGGAGGGGGCGGTGTTGTTGGCTTTAGACTGGCAGGGGGCCTATGACAGAGTGGAAAGGGGATCATTGGGAGCTATACTCGGGAGGCAGGGTTATGGGGGAGAAATAGTTAATTGGGTAACCACGTTGTACAAAGGAGCCAAGATGCGGGTACAGATAAATGGATGCTTGGGGGAGGATATTGCAATGGGAAGGGGACTTAAGCAGGGGTGTCCCATGTCACAAATATTGTTTGCCTGCATTCAGGACCCCTTCTATAGAATGGTTGAACCATCCTGGTTTGGGATGTCGCTGGGGGTTTTGGATGATGTGCAATTGTTTGGACGTGCAACAGGAATGCAGGTAAATAGTGAGAAGTCAATGGTCGTGGGGTGGGGAGACTGGGAAGGGGGGAGGGAGATGTAACATTGTGAGAAAACAGACGGTGTTTTTAAAAATTTGTGGTATCATCTATAGGGATGACCTGTACATGGCACAGAGGAAAACTCGAACCTGTTGTTGGAAAGGATCCTGGGGCATCTGGGTGCATTGAGACCTCATCATCTGACCCTCGTGCAAAGAGTAATTGTCATAAATGTATTATTGTATAGTAAGGTTTGGCATGTGGCGGCATTGTTCCCAATAACAGGGACTGCAATTGTGGGGATTCTGAGACGGGTGTTTAAATTCTTGTGGGGTTCAAGTTGCGATTGGTTATGGAGAGAGGTTGTAATGTTGCCTGTGCGTCAGGGTGGGTTGGGGTTGATGAACTTGAGAAGGAGGATTAAATGTGTTTCTTAAATGGGAGGTTTTGCACGAGGCAGTGAGGGGAGAGAGCTGAAAAAAGTACATGATAGGTTGGAAAAGTTGTATGGTGGAAAGGAGTTGAGGGAATGTGAAATTGTCTTGCGGGCTTTGATGTTGGCTAGAGAACCGAGGAAAATTTGAATAGGGGTTTTGTGTAGGTTGCTTGCAGGGAGGGTCGTTGTCCCAGTAGAGAGGTTGTTCCCAATGTACACGTGGGGGAGTATTTGGTATAGGTTTAGCAAGATGAAGTTAAATCCTAGGGTGTGTGAGGTGACGTATCGTTTTCTGCACGGTATCCCCTCATCGGGAGAGGTACTAAGAACCAGAAGCGTAGTAGTGGGCGGGAGGTGCGGGATCTGTGGTGGGGATGAGACGGCGTTCCAGGCAGTATATTTTTGTGAGGGGTTGGAGGGTGTCAGGTGTTGATTAAGTAGGGTGGTACAGAGGGTGGGGGCCGTGAGGTGTCGGTTCTGCGTGCACTAAGCCTAGATGTGGGAAGGTTAGACGAGGGTGTCACAAGAGCTTTGGATTATATCATGGTGGATTATATATATATATATATATATCGTGGGTGATGAGGGGGAGGGGGGTTTGTGAGGTGCGGCGGCGGATACTTGCGGTAACGTTTTATCTTATGATGTGCCATAACAAGGAACTGTATGGGAGGAGGTGGGCGCACGATTTTATGGAAGGATATAGAACACTAAAGTTAGGGATTCTCGTGAATCTGTGAATTGGGATGAGTGAGTAAAGGGTGGGGGTTTTGGGGATTACATATGTAGAGAATGAAGTCAGGGGGTCACAGCGGGGTCGCCTCCAGGGGGGGGGTGAGAGTGACGTGAATGTGGGTTCATGACCATCTTAATATACTAAGTGTGATTGGTATTATGAATGTTGGCGTAAGACCTTGCAGGAGTATTTGGGTTTATGTAGACTGTAAAAAAAATAATAATAATCTGGGACTGATACTGATTTATCTTTACTTAAATATTTAAATTCCATGTTAAATGCAATCAATTTGTGGTCGATTGTTGCAAAGTCCTTTTGCAATCTCCATATTATTGACAGGAGTCTCCTTGTTTGACAGAACAAAATGAAGCAGGTTAATTCCCCTTAGTTGGTTCCGTTATAAATTGCTTTTAATCCTGATATACCTTTAGAAAGTCATTAGACTTTTGATTCCCAGACAAGGAATTCTAATTAATTTGAATATAGTTAAAATCTAGAATTATTACATTATTATGCCTTGAAGCCTAAGGTTTTCATCCACAGATGTTTCCTTTACTCTCTATCCTAGTTTTGGGGAGGGTATGTTACATCTAAATAATTTTTTTCATGTCCCTCTAAAGATTATACTAAGACAGTGTTGTTTCAATCTTTATACCCGTTTTTATATAGCCATTAGTTTTCTGGGATATATTAATGCCACCCCACTTCCCGTTGTTTCTAGCAACATGGAACAATTTATACTCCTGAATGCGGAATCCGACAGGCATGTTGCGGCTCCAGATTAAACCATGTTTTAGTCATTGTAAATGCTTCACGTTACCCGTATGGACGACTCAACTCGTCCATCTTGTTTCTAGCCTTTTGACTATTTGTTTATTACTGTATATATTGAGAAAACTGTCTTCAGTTTTTTCCCCCTGCTCATCCTCGCCCCAGTAATATCTCTCCTGCGTCCCTTGTCGTTTAATTTCACACTGCCAATTCTATTCTACAATATTTCATTCTTTCCTCACAAAAGCTCATACCTTCATTTTTAGTTTAATAAAACTCAAACGACTCCCAAGTGCTTTTAGGTTTGTATGATTAAGCTGTAAACAATATCGTTTATATGAATGAGAATTATTTACATTCCCAAGGATTAAGACTACAGTACACCTGCCCTCACTTAACTGCATCTGGCACTTTCAGATCATGGCACTGGTTTGTCCGCATATTCGTGGAGTTTAATGATATTCTCTTCAAAATCAAGTACGGTTTATTTTTTGTAATTAGTGAATTTATTAATGTCGCTTGTTATTCTTTTGTCACTTAAAACTGATACAAATTCTTATTTTACCCAATTTTTTCAAACTCTACTGTCTATTGGTTAACCACACGTCTATCTATGACCGGATTGTAATGGTGCACAATTCAAGAATTTTATTACGTAAAACAGTTTTGCAATGAGTGGCTTCATCAGTCCTTCTCCATAGGTTACAGGAATCAGGTGGTAATCTGGGTGATGGTAACAGTAGTAGTAACAGTTGTAATCGTGGAAGAAATGTTACAGATGTGGTGGGACGAGTTTGGTGTTGAGGACGCGTCAGCATCACTTTGCAGAGGTCTCCATCATGAGCAACACAATGTTTATGAAGAATTTGGGTATTTTGACAAGAATTTTGATGGATTGTTACTGACTGCAATTAGGGCAGCTTCTATGCACATTCGTTAATTTTCTTCCTTGATGACTAACATTGACTTCGAATTTTGCTATCCAACATAGTATCTGTAGGACACGATCACGGATCATAATATCCAGAGAGCTTCCTGATTTTCCTACATATATCTTGTCGCACCCCCCACCTGGAATTATTTGTCATTCTGCGCTAGTGAGAGAGTCACTCATGTTTTTGCACCAAGTTTTTTGATAGTGGTTGGAAAGTTGATGGTCATTTTAAAATAAAGTCAATAATGCTCCGAACATGCTCATTGGAACGTTAGCCATCATTTATCCAAACAATTGGGCAAGATTTGTTTAGTTCGGCTTAAGCATTAAGGGGACCCTCTCAAATGAAATCTTCATGTTAAAAGACCTGAGATGTCAGTGAAGACCTGAGATGTCAATGAAGACCTGAGATGTCAGTGAAGACCTGAGATGCCAGTGAAGACCTGAGATTTAATGTTGAAATAAAAAGTTTTTGGTTTCTACGTTTCTACTTTATTCAGTGGCCAATCAATCACCCTAATGCGCCGCATGATCACCGATGACACGTACATCTAATTCTCAAAGAAGTCATCGACCTGACTGAGCTGTGCGTCAACTTAAATTGTTTCTTCTTTCGTGACTCCATGTGCAGACAGCGCTTTGAAATAGCCTTGTGCTCCTTAAATCAGTGCCAACCTACCCAATGCTTATGTAAATGAAATATTTGGAGAAGGAATGTTTCAAGTCCGTCATCCCGGACGGTGTTATGTCACCGGACATCATAGCTCTCACAGAAACTAAGCTCACAGTAGTGATAACGGATGCCATCTTTCTAATGGCATCTCAAATCCTGAGGAAAAATAGAGGGAACAGAGGGAGTGGGGAAGGTGCATTGCTCATAAAAAAACAGTGGAGTTTTGAGTTGGAAGGAGGGGATCCATGGGACTATATATTAGGAACACTTCAGACGGGGGATCCCAAGGTGGTGATTGCAGTGATGTATAACCCACAACATAATAGCAGGAGGCCAAGACAAGAATATGATGGGAGCAATGTTGGTTACATTACCTAAGCTGGCCAGAAGGGCCCATGTGGGCAAGGCAAAGTTATTAGTTGTGGGTGACTTCATTCACAACAAAATTGACTGGGGAAAACCTGTAGCCACATGGGGGACCAGAAACGTGGCTGGCTAAGATGATGGAGGTGGTACTGGAAAACCTCATGCATCAACACATTAGGGACACCACCAGAGAGAGAGAGAGAGAGAGAGAGAGAGAGAGAGAGAGAGAGAGAGAGAGAGAGAGAGAGAGAGAGAGAGAGAGAGAGAGAGAGAGAGAGAGAGAGAGAGAGAGAGAGAGACAGAGACAGAGAGAGAGAGAGGGAGGGAGAGAGATGAACCCTCAAGACTGGACCTCATATTCACCTTGAGTAGTTCAGACACTGAGGACATCACATATGAAAGACCCATCAGAGCTAGTGATTACATAGTCCTGAGCTTAGAATACATAGTAGAGTTACAAGTGGAAAGAGAAGCAGGTTGAGTAAGACATGAATAGCCAAACTACAAAAGATAGTACTACACAGGTATGAGGAATTTCTTGCGTGAGGTTCAGTGGGAAAGAGAACTGGGGGGAAATCAGTAAATGACAGAACACATGACAACAAAATGCAAGTAATGAGGGGGTTTCTACCCAAGGGGAACAGAAATAATGAGAAGACCAGAACGAGCCCTTGGTTTACCCAAAGGTGTAGAGAGGCCAAAACTAAGTGCACTAGAGCAGTGGTTATCATTCACTGGTCTGCAGAATTTTCTGCCGGTCCACGAAGAGGTTATTGCCGGCGCCTCAGTCATCAGTGGGACAGTGCAGCCTGTAACGACGAGTATACATACACACTTTGTGTGTAGTATGTTCCAAAATTCTACCAAATGATGCGATGAAACCTTCAAAACTTGCTCGTCATTTGTTTAAAATGTAGCGATCTTGCAGATACACCATGGGGTTTTTGTGAAAGTTTACACAACCAGTTGAAAAGTCAGAAAATTCAAATGAAGATGATGACTAGTGACAAGTCGCTACTTCAAGTGTCTTATTTAGCTGCTCTTCAAATATCTAAAGTGACAATAACGTTCAATATTGCTGAAGAGTAAGTAAAGCCTTGCATCTTAGACGTCGTTCAGGAAATTTTGGGTTCTCAAGCCGCTCAAACAATAGAGGCTATACCGCTTTTGGAAAACAACATTCTGAGAAGATTTGTTATCATGGATATAGATATTGAAGAGCAAGTTGTAGAAGGTATAAAGAAAGCGAGATGTTTTGCAATTTATCTTGATGAAACAACTAACGTGAGAAACAATGCTATTCCACTTTGCTGCATGAGGTATAGTGAAAATGAAGACTTTAGGGACCACAGGTTCAGAGATATTTAGTGCCATTGATAAGTATTTTCAAGCACAGGGCTTAGACTGGAGCAAATGCGTCGGAGTGTGTACGGATGGTACTGCGAGCATGACTGGACTTTGCTCAGATGTAGTTGCGATAATGATGGACGTTGCTCATCCATAAATTTTGTCCACTCACTGTATGATCCCCCAGGAGCTTTAAGCTGCAAAGGTTTCTACTGAACAAAGCACTGTGATGAATGATGCAGTGAAGATCAATCATAAATGAAATCCGTATAGACAAGCTATTGTATTCTTGTCTGCAGGTAAAAAGGTTACCTGTAGCCTCAATAACCTAAGTATAGTTGATAGGCTTTAAATTCCAATAACCAACCAAATATTTCTTCATACATTCATACTAAGTATACATAAGAACATAAGAAAGGAACACTGCAACAGGCCTACTGATGCATGCGAAGCAGGTCCATGTTTCCCCCCCCCGGATTAGCCAAATGACCCACCTAGTCAGGTCACTTTCACTTTAGGAAGGAGCACGGCATCAGACCTAGTAGCACAAGCTAGTCAGGTCCAACTCACACCCACCCACACCCACTCATGTATTTATCTAACCTATTTTTAAAACTACACAGTGCTTTCCTATATCCTTCCTGAATCTGAATTTTTCCAACTTGTAACCATTACTGCGAGTCCTGTCTTGGCCGGAAATTTTCAGCACGCTATTTACATCACCTTTATTTATTCCTGTTTTCCATTTATACACCTCGATCATATCCCCCCTAATTCTACGCCTTTCTAGAGAGTGCAGATTCAGGGCCTCAGTCTATCCTCATAGGGAAGATTTCTGATACATGGGATCATCTTTGTCATCCTCCTCTTTACGTTTTCCAGTGTATTTATATTTATTCTGTAATGCGGTGACCAGAGCTGGGCAGCATAATCTAAATGAGGCCTAACAAAGAATATATAGAGTTGAAGAACTGCCTGAGGACTTCTATTATTTATACTTCTAGATATGAAGCTAAGGATTCTGTTAGCTTTATTGCGAACACTAATGCACTGTTGTCTTGATTTTAGATTACTGCTAACCAGAACTTCTAAATCCTTTTCGCAATCAGTAGTATTAAGATCTACATTATTCGGTTTATATGTGGCATGGTTATTTTCCTGTCCAACATTTAGAACTTTGCATTTGTCTATATTCAACTGCATCTGCCACTTCTTCGACCATTGTATCAGTCTATTCAAATCATCCTGGAGTGCTCTAGTGTCCTCTTTAGAATGAATTGGACGGCCTATTTTGCTGTCATCAGCAAATTTGCTTATGTCTCTATTTATTCCCTCATCTGTGTCGTTTATGTAAATTGTGAACAACAACGGGCCCAACACTGACCCCTGCGGAACACCGCTTGTGACGTGCTCCCATGCTGATTTCTTCCCATTTATGTAAACTCTTTGCTGCCTATTTGTCAGCCATGCCTCTACCCAGGAAAAAATTTCACCTATTCCGTGTGCCTTAAGTTTCCTCAATAGCTTCTGATGTGGAACTCTATCGAAAGCCTTACTGATGTCCCTATACACAATATCATACATGTATAGAAGGGGACCAATCAGAGTGGAAAACTTCTCTGGCAATACTTTGATGGTTATGGATAATTTGGTCTTCCCACCCTCAGCCTCCCTCACCTGGCTGCTACCCACAGCCTCCCTCACTTGGCTGCCACCCTCAGCCTCCTTCACCTGGCAGCCACCCTCAGCCACCAGCCACAGTTACCAGGCTGCCATCCCTCAGCCTCCAGCTACCCCTCACCTGGCTGCAACCCTCGGCCACCAGCCACCCTAACCTTACCACCACCCTCAGCCACTGGCCACTCTCACCTGGCTGCCACCCTCAGCCACTAGCCACTCTCACCTGGCTGCCACCCTCAGGCACTAGCCACTGTCACCTGGCTGCCACCCTCAGCCACCACCATTACCCACCACCCTTAACACTTTCACTGTCTGTCATATAGAACTACGCCATTAAGACCAGGGTCCCTGACCGCGTTCTACGTCTTGAGCTCGGCTCACTTAGATAAGCTATGAGAGGTAAATTTTGAGAGAATTGGTCTGTGCAGTGAATGTGTACAGCATAAAAAGAACCCTATTTGAGTTTTTTCTTGGGTGTTTCTTGGTATTATTTGATAGACTGGAAGACACACTACTAACACAGAGATGAGTTTGATTAGTTTCAGGACCAGACTTAAAACTGAGTTCAAATATATCGGAAATATTCTATTCTTTCCCGATAATACAGAGGATGCTCTACTACCTCTATCTGTTTTACGGGTTTTAGTAGGCCTAACTGAGTTAGTAAGACGCTGTGAACCATTCTCAATCTTTCTTCTTATATTTTATTCTCCTAGACATATAGTAAACCTTCTATTTTTGAGTGAATAATAATTCAGAATGGAACGCCAGTGATATAATTAACATTTTCAAGTGAGGAATAAATGAAATGTTTTATATTTCTTTCACGCATTTGAATAGTGCTTCGACGACTCATTACTTGGGGTTGCTGCTTCAACTTCAGCGTCACTTACCTACTATCATTTTCTATTTGCCTTAACCAATAGCTACTGGTAGTCTCTGTTTTTTCAGCCCGTAAAACTAGTAATCCGAACTGGGTGGTGGTCTCAGTTGAAAAGGTTCACAGATTCTTTAATCAACTAGTTACATGACAGAAAAGCTTTTGACACAGTAGACCACGACATCCTACTCCACAAACTTGATCACTACGGTATAAGAGGCCATGCGCTTGCTTATTTCAAATCTTACATTACTAATAGGTATCAGTACGTCACCATTAAAGACACAGCATCAGCAACAAGGCCACTTGATACTGGAGTTCCGCAGGGAAGTGTCCTTGGTCCCCTGCTCTTCCTCATATACATCAATGACCTTCCAAACGTATCCCAACACCTGAAACCCATTCTCTTTGCTGATGACACGACTTATGTCATCTCTCACCCTAATCTTGCCCACCCTCAACACCATTGTGAATGAGAAGCTGATTAAAATATCGACTTGGATGACAGCCAATAAACTTACGCTGACAAAACCTACTATATTATGTTTGGTAGCAGAGCAGGAGATGCACAAATTAACATTAAGATTGACAACACTCTAATTACCAGAAATAATGGGGGAAAATTCCTAGGCTTATACCTTGACAACAACCTGAATTTCAGCACCCATATCCAGCATATAGCCAAAAAAGTATCCAAAACGGTTGGGATCCTCTCCAAGATACGATACTACGTGCCGCAAAATGCCCTTCTCACACTATACCACTCACTTATTTATCCATACCTCACCTATGCTATTTGTGCTTGGGGATCAACTGCAGCAACACACCTAAAGCCAATAATAACCCAACAAAAAGCTGCAGTAAGAATAATCACTAAATCCCATCCCTGGCAACACCCCCCCCCCCCACTCTTCATAGACCTAAACTTACTCCCAGTTCAGTACATCCACACTTACTACTGTGCAATCTACATCTACAGGGCCTTAAACTCTAATATCAACCTTGACCTAAAACGCTTTCTTGATAGTTGTGACAGAACCCACAGGCATAACACCAGACACAAACATCTCTACGACATTCCCAGTGTCCGACTAAACCTTTACAAAAATTCAATGTATGTCAAAGGCCCTAAAATCTGGAATACCCTACCTGAGAACTCTAGAACTGCAGACACATTCATCACCTTCAAAACTACCATTAGAAAACATCTTATCTCCCTGATACACCCCGTCAACTAACTACACGAATACCACCTGGTGGTTCACACTTACACTCACTCACTCATTTGACCATAAACAGAAATATTAATCTCAGTCTTAAAATAATGAATCCTGTGATACTCCAATACTGAAACTATGTACTGTGCCAAAACAAAAGCATTCACATTGCTAAACTCACAAACTAGTATTTAGTCACTTAGCCATAATACCAACTTACCTCATAATTTGTAATATTTTACAATTAAGAATAAAACTAAGTATGCCCGAAATGCCTAGCCATGCTAAGCGTTCTAGTGGTACACTCTGTATTCACAATTTTACTACATGTAAACCACACAACCAAATTTCTGTAAACTCAGCATTGTAATCCTTATAGAGAATAAACTTTGAATTTGAATTGAATTCTAGTTTTCGTATGGTTATCGAGATCATATGTAATTTACTAGTGAACAGTATTTGAAAAGATGTATACTTCTTAAATGAGATTAGTTAATTCTTATGCATTTTCATGTCCTGAACCAAAATATCATCTTGAAAAATGTTTATTGGCTATAGGTTTAAAGATATGAGACATGTAATATTTGATTATTTTGTTATAATGTACAATATGTGTCAGTATGTTTTAAACTTTAATCCGAACCTACTCTCTGCCTTGTTGTTTGACGCTTTAGTGGGCTGAAAAATCATCTCTTGCCAATGTTCAGCAATAGTCTGCAATTCATTCTTGTGCCCAATTTGCCCTGGTAACATTTTTCCATGGTGGAAATATCTTGGTGAAACCTTTCACCACGTTCGTCACTAACTGCCCCAAAGTTCGATGGAAAAAGTCTAAATGTGAGCCCAAAAAGTGGATTTTAAGTGACATGTTACATCTCTTGTTCTTGTAAGCCTTCTTGAGGTTTTCCACCAATTCATCATAGTTGACTTCCCTTCTGTTTCAGCAAAATCCCTTTGCCAATAGCTTGAATGTTCCCCAAACAGCTTTCTCCTCCCCCTGAAGGTCTGATTCAAAGTTACCATCTTTAAGAAGCTCTCGAATCTGAGGATCATTGATGACTCCCTCTCGTATCTTAGCGTTACTCTGTGAGGGTAATTTTGATGTCAAATACTTGAATCCCTGAGCGGATTTATCCATAGCTTTTACAAGGATTTTCATGAGCCCCAGTTTTGTGTGAAGTGTGGTAGGCGTTTTATATATATATATATATATATATATATATATATATATATATATTGTAGGTAGTAGGTTGGTAGACAGCAACCGCCCAGGGAGGTACTACCGTCCTGCCAAGTGAGTGTAAAACGAAAGCCTGTAATTGTTTTACATGATGGTAGGATTGCTGGTGTCCTTTTTTCTGTCTCATGAACATGCAAGATTTCAGGTACGTCTTGCTACTTCTACTTACACTTAGGTCACACTACACATACATGTACAAGCACATATATACACACCCCTCTGGGTTTTCTTCTATTTTCTTTCTAGTTCTTATTCTTGTTTATTTCCTCTTATCTCCATGGGGAAGTGGAACAGAATTCTTCCTCCGTAAGCCATGCGTGTTGTAAGAGGCGACTAAAATGCCGGGAGCAAGGGGCTAGTAACCTCTTCTCCTGTATATATTACTAAATGTAAAAGGAGAAACTTTCGTTTTTCCTTTTGGGCCACCCCGCCTCGGTGGGATACGGCCGGTGTGTTGAAAGATGAAAGATATATATATATGTCGTGCCGAATATGCAAAACTGGTCAATTAGCAAGAACTCATTTAAAATTAAGTCCTTTCTAAAATTTTCTCTTATACGTTTAAAGACATATTTTTTTCATTAATGTTGATGTAAAAATTTATAATTTTGCACCTAAAGGAACTTAGAAAACTTACCTAACCTTATTATAAAAAGAACAATTTATTTTAGCCTAACCCAACTAAATATATTTTAGATTTGTTTACAATAATTTAATACTAAACAAACACAGTGAAATATATTTTTTTCGTTAGGTTCAGAATGATTTTGGCGAAATAATTTCATACACAAATTTTCACTTGTCCTATATGGCAAGATGAGCGTTGCTATTTAAGCCAAGATGGCAAGTTCTGCTTATTCGGCACGACATTATATATATATATATATATATATATATATATATATATATATATATATATATATATATATATATATATATATATATATATATATATATATATATATATATATATATATATATATATATATATATATATATATATGTGTGTGTGTGTGTGTGTGTGTGTGTGTGTGTGTATCATTTACCAAACTGCGGCAGGTGAGGGCTCGACCCTATGACGTCTTGTCCCGCCTCAAGAGACAACACAACATGTGCATTACCTTACTGTTGACCCAGCAGTCCTTCAAAGATCACGCATCCAGCCAACCTAGGTGTTTTTACCCGTGATCCGAGGACACTCGTGGCAGTGGTATTTCAAGGATTAATTTCAGCCTCTTACTGTTTGAATACCCACCTCAACAAGCAGTTTATACAGCAAAGAAATCACGAAACAATGTGATACGCATGTTGTGTTGTCTCTTGAGGCGGGACAAGATGTCGTAGGGTCGAGCCCTCACCTGCTGCAGTTTGGTAAATGATTCAGATTCACTTGTTCAGGGATTTCATTGCTATATAAACTACTTGTTAAGACAGGTATTCAAACAGAATGAGGCTGAAATTCATCTTTGAGATACCACTGCCACGAGTGTCCTCGGATCACGGGTAAAAACACCTAGCATGGCTGGATTCGTGATCTTTGAAGGACTGCTGTGTCAGTGGTAAGGTGATGCGCATGTTATGCTGTCTCTCGAAGAGGGCCAAGATGTCGTAGGGTCGAGCCCTGGCCTGCCGCAGTTTGGTAATGAATCAAAATCAATTGTTTCGTGATTTCATTGGTATATTATATATATATATTATATATATATATATATATATATATATATATATATATATATATATATATATATATATATATATATATATATATACATATATATATATATATATATATATATATATATATATATATATATATATATATATATATATATATATATATGCAAAACAACCACTCTGAAAAAAAAGAGAAATTCCAAGCGCTTTCGTGACTACTCACATTATCAAGGAACTATGATAATGTGAGTAGTCACGAAAGCGCTTGGAATTTCTCTATTTTTTCAGAGTGGTTGTTTTGCATATTTTGAAATCACCTGTTTACTGTGATCTTATTGCACATATATATATATATATATATATATATATATATATATATATATATATATATATATATATATATATATATATATATATATATATATATATTTGTTTTTTATTATATATAGGGAGGTACCACCTCTATAACTGGACTGAGGACCCTCATCCACAGAGAAGACAATTAACGTACCTCAGGGAAAACTCAAGGTTCTTCCCGGAGCTGTTTGAATATTTTCTTCTCCTACCACCCCCTAAATTTTATATTTTATCGGGAAATTTATTAATAGACAGAATACATTTACAGAAAACAAAAACATGAATACAATGGTACAATATATCAAAGATTACGAATTTCCTCCAGCTCCTCCGAAACTGGATGCGAACCAAGTATGCAGCAAGCATTTACCCTTCGATGGCCACGCTTAGGTGCTGGAACATGAAAGTGGCTGCCTTTGGGTCCTTGGTGGTGCCGATGAATCTGGAACCCAATTCTTTGAGGAAACGTGTGGCATTTTTCCCCCATGATCCCAAGGTCTCTGATCCCACTGGGATAAATTGATACTGTTGGCTTATGTCCCTGTACTTCCTAATCTTGTACCCCTCCCTGTGATCAGCAGCTCCTCCCTGTCGCCCAACACTGCGACGGATGTAGGTGTCAGCCAGTGTCGACACACAGGTATAGTCCCATGCTAAGAGCTTGCCATTCTTCCAAGGGTAGATGGTGATCCCGTCAGGGCAGTTTGCTGGGTTGTGGGTATTGTTGGCTGCTAGTGCTCAGGGCTCTCTCTAGGCTGGGCATCAAGGTGTAGCAAGGGTTCTGTTTATGATGTCGTTTACTTCATTGTGTCTTGCATGCCAGCCCTTGGTTTTCGAACAGTTTACACCATGTAGATCATATTGGTCGGCTTGCGCATCGCCGCAAATACACGTGTATTCCGTTTGAATTAGGGCAGCAAGGCAGAGAGCCACTACAATACGGAGGGTCTTAAGGTCGAGGCGTGTTCCCATTGCCAAAATAAGAACTGTTTGGAGGAAGTCCCCGGAATGAGGTGCACTTACAGCTTGGAGACGTAGTGCATCTTAGGCAGAAGCTTGAGCAAGAGGTGGATAAGCTGCTATATTTAAAAATCATTGAGACATCAGAATTCTGTTTCTCTCCTGTCGTGATGATAAAAAAAATGGTGACAGACTTGCCCTTGGTGACTAGTGTTCCAAGTGGTGAGGGTTTTCTAAGTATATAAACTGTTGGTTTAGAAAGACACGTAAGCAAACACTATAACATATTTATTAGAAAACGTTTCGGTCCTGGGACCTTGATCACTTCTAACATACAGAGGTAGAAATACATTATTAATATATAGGCGGAGAGTGAGATGTGACGCACGTGACCTGAGGAATGTCATAAGAACATAAGAATGGAGGAACACTGTAGAAGGCCTACTGGCCCATGCGAGGCAGGTCCTTATCAAAACAACCTCTACCTATGATGAGGACGGGTAGACGATGAAATCACGTGACTCCTGTGTTGTTGGGTTGGTGCTGCTTAAGTATCATGTATGCCAATGTTTTTGAAATTTTGTAGTTTCCAGTGTTGCGTTCTATAGTGTCGGTGACGGCGATTAGTGAGGCTTCTAGGCACCGTCGGCGTCTGAGGTCTGGTTCGGTGAGAACGAGTTGTGCCTCGTTCCAGTTCATCAAATGCCCCGTGGAGTCTCTGTGGAGGACACAGGCGTACCTTACATCGTCTCTGTTAGAGGCATTTCGATGTTCATTCAGGCGGACTGCAAGATCTCTGCCTGTCTCGCCTACATATTTCTTGGGACAGAACCCACAGGGGATAGTGTAGACGCCTGCTGTAGAAGTTAGAGGTGTGGGGCTGCGTTTCGTAGTGAGGTCTTTGATAGATGATGTGTTTATGGTGGAAACGTTGATGTTACTCAAAGCAAGTGCCCGGCGAGTATTCGTGGCAACATCGCCACATGGGAGTACTATGAACTGTACTATGAACTACATTCTCGTACAAAGTGTCGACATTCATGGTGGGTTCTCGGTCGGGAGTCGTATAAAAAGTTACATCATTCCTGTGTAGATGTATTGATCTTGGTAGCGGTCTTCTGTTGCAATACGACGAGTGATGGCTGGTGAAGTTTTTGTTGTCTTCGTTAGTGGTTGCAGCAAGGAAGGTTCATTCATTGTTGGTGTCTCAGCTATGGAGTGTAGAGAAGACTGGTGGAATCGTGGCTTCTGATTGGTCCGTTTGTGTAGTGGTGAGTGGAGGCGAGGAAATGCCATTGACGCCGCCACGACGAGCCAATCGACGAATAGCAGGTTTGGTGATGACACACGAAACCGCCAAGCCGCCGTGGAGAGAAGACGTCGTCGTTCCTGCTCTTCAGTTATCCTGAGTAATTCTGGAGCAGAGCAACTCTGAACACTGTTACTCAAGATTTTTCTTGGGTTATCCTGAGTAGTTCTTTACCAGAGCTGAGAGGAAACTTGCTTGCAGTCACTTCGAGCCCCATCCCATCAAGAGGGTAAGGCGGTGACTTGCTTGCTTGTTCACCCCTCTCTTCCCCATCCCCCCATCCTTCCCCATCCTCCCCTCACCCAAACATCTACACTGGCCCACACACTAACACACTACTTACATTGCTATCCTTCTGACTTTCCTATCTTCTTCTTTTTCGGCAACTTCGCTTTGGCGAGTTAACACAAGGCATTTTGACCATCCGGTAGCCCGTGTGGTTTTTTAAAATCCGGCCGATCTTTGCCTTGGGCCCTTTGCCCCTCACCACTCGAGGGTAGGCTATCTTAGGGGCTGACATTCATAAGTCAGCTGAAATAGGATGTTAGACTAACACTGAGGAATGACTCTTTTTGTTAAAGTAACTTATGTGCCAGATGTACCTTCCTGGACATTATGGCGCGGATAAGAGTAAGACTACGGGTTCATGACAACCAAAAGTCAGAGAAAGAAATTATAGCATGTATTTGATCGAATTCAACTGTTGCTCCAGTGGATGTTTTTACAACTCTCGCTGGGGTAGTACTTCTCTTCTCTTCTGAAGAAGAGTAAACTTCAACTACTTAAGCAGGACGTCCTGGACAAATTGAAGACTTTGGGTATCCATCCAATTGCACCTGAAAGCTATCAAGCACAACGAACTGTGTTTGTTGCCAGAATTAACAGCATCATGAGAGACAGCACAGTGAATAAACTTCTTGCTGACTTTAATGCAGAGAATTCAGAATTTCATGCTGTACAAGCACATAAATTTTCTAAACCTGTTAATACTTGAGACACCTGAAGAAGCCAAACAAGTGTGCCAAAATGGCTTTAAATGTTTCGGCACAAGATGTACACCTGACCAAATCTCTCTTGAGCGGTTTGTCAGTGTTACACAATGTTGCAAATGTTACGCATTTGGTCATACCATCAACAAATGCAGTAGCCAAGCACTGATTTGCATCATATGCTCTGGGCAACATTCTTTTAAAGATTGTAATAACAAAACTAAACCCAAGTGTGTACTCAGCAATGGTAAACATCATGCTGTTTCTGCTATCTGTCCCCAGAGGAAAAAGGAAATGCAGAAAATTCTTGAAGCTAAGAAACTGTCCAATTCTAAGAAGAACACTCCCGAGGCACCTCCAACAATGTCCCAAACTTCCTTCCCAGGTTTGCCTGGATCTAGTGGGACTCCTCATGTCTCTTCCACTGGTTCCAATGTTTGGAATTCTGCCCCTCTTGGAGTGCCCCAATCTAACCCTCACCTACAACATACACAAACGCAACAACAAGGTTCAGTCTCATCTCCCATGTCTCAGGTATCCTCAGCCGGGAATGTGACGAGAGCGCAACTAATGTATATGATGGCCAAAGACATAGCAGGTGGTGACATTCAACTCTGCTCTAGCGCGACGGGCTGGAGTTTTGAGACTCTATGACCGCGGGTTCAATCCCGGCCGGGGGTATGGTTTAACTCTGCTCTAAGATTTTAAATGATTTGTTAATAGCTAATGGGATCACTCCCATTACTATCCCAGATAATGTTAGAGTTATTATGGCCCAGTCTTCTCCTAACAAGAAGTATGTACCCTACTCTACTTCTACAAATAAGCCTAAGTCATCCCTTGTCCAGGGATCACCCACCTCGCATACCCAGGTTGTCAACTCCCCTCAACCAGATGAGTCAGTACCTGACCCTAACCATGCCCCAGAGAGTGGTGCTTACTCTTCCGCTATTGCAGCTGATCCTGTTGAACAGGAACTTTCCCAGGGTAATTCACCTGGCCTAATTTTTCCTTGGAGCCTCCACAGTCTCCCATTAACTCTCACGAGCCTCTGCTTCCTGAAACTGGGAATATCACACCTCAGTTTTATGATGATGACTCTAATGACTAATGATTCTGTTAATATTACCAATTCTAGTAAGGATGATGACACTTTTAATACACAAGCAACTACGCAGAACTTCCCTCCTCCCCTTGACGAGTCCAGCAGGGATAGCGTGGATACCAACCATGACATTACTTGCAGGCGTTCAGACCGTAATACACGTGCGAAGTGCAAGAAATAATGGGGATTACAATTTTCCAACTTAATGTTCAACATTTCTTTAATAACCGTTACCTCCTTGAGGTTGAACTACATAATTCCAATCCCGATGTTATACTCTTGAATGAGACAGCTGCAAGAGTTGATCAGCATATTAAATTACGTGGTTACTCTACTGTGGAGAAATCGAGAGGACCATATAGTGGCGTAGCCATCTTAGTTAAATTAGGCTATGCATTTAAAAATATTCATGTTGATGAAGATAACATTCTTGCAATAGAAATGACGACGTCTCATGGACAACTAGTGATAGGAACTGGATATTTTCCCCCGAGACAACAATATATAGAGTCAATTCCTCTACATAGGATATTAAGCAGAAATATTCCAACAATTCTAGCGGGAGATTTTAATGCTCATCACCCTGCCCTCTTTAACAGTGGAGTTGGTAATCAACTGGGTGGCTTGAAAGGAAAACAACTATTTAATATCATGACAGCCAGAAACTTGTCATTTCAAGGCCCATTCTTTAAATCGTATATTGGTCCTCATCCAGAGACACCAGATATAGTCGTGACAAACAGAGACTGTGACCTCTTTCATTGTCGTATCTCTCATGGAGGAAAAGTAGGTTCTGACCATATCTCTGTTTTAATACAACTACAAACTTCTCCATTTAGAATACCTGTACCTCCTAAACCCAATCTCAACACCCTAGGATTTGACCCCTTCAGGGCATTTCTGGGTGACGATGAAATTGTGTCGCTGGAAAATCTACCTTCCACTGCAATTGACGACGCGATCAGGTCCCTTCACAATCGAATAATTGATGCTACTAATGCAACTTTCCAATTAGCTTCCACAAAGATCTTCCAAAAATATAAACCTACGAGGGAAATTAAAGACGCTTTGAGAAATTATCAAACAGAATGTCGAAGGCATCTTCAAACGCGACAACCACCAGTAGCTACATTGCACCGATTAAGGCAAGAATTAATTAACATGATTAGTTATCACAAACGTGACTTATGGAAATTGCTAGTTCTCCAAGCTAATCAGTATAAACGTGAGCCAGCAAAATTTTGGAGTAAGATCCGACAACTTTTAGGGGCAAAGCACAAGGCTCCTAACTGCCTAATTCATACCTTTATTGACGAGGATGAAGAAGATGTTGAGATTAAACTTGATGACCCACAGGACCAGGCTAATTTGATGGGTGATGTATGGGAGAAAATTCTCTCCCACAAGAACAGTCGTCGATTTAACAATAATCACTATCAGTTGGTAAATGAATGGAGAGATGAGAACTTGAATGATCTACAACCACTACCTTCCATCGATACATCAACTCATGAAGATGCCAACCCGCTTACTAGACCTATTACATTACTCGAGATGAGTCAGGTTATTGGAAGAATGCGAAATAGAGCCCCTGGCCTCTCTGGAATAACAATGAAACAAATAAAGTTCCTACCCAGAAATTGTAAACAGTCTTTGGTTAATATCTTTAATGCCATCTTGGCCTCAGGACATTTTCCAGTTATTTTAAGACTGCTAGGATGATCTTTCTGGCTAAGCCCAATAAAGCATCCATCAACCAGGGAACTATAGACCTATATCTTTACTTGAAGTCAAAGGAAAAGTTCTTGAGAAGATCATTTCCAACAGACTGAACTACTATATGGAGTTTAATCACCTTTTTACTAAAAAACAATTTGGCTTTAGAACACATAGAGGTACCCATCATGCAATATTATTTTCGATACTGTAACAAATATAAAACATCAGGGCAATCTTGCCCTAATTGCCACCAGAGATGTTCATAAAGCTTTTGATAGCTTATGGCATGATTGTCTAATATACAAACTTATTGACCTACAAGACCATAATTGGACCTTTCTCAAATTAATATATAACTTCTTAACTCAAAGAAAAATCATTCCCACCTTTCACGGCAGGTCGGCAGAGCCTTTTATACCAACAGCTGGTGTCCCACAAGGTTCTTGTCTTAGTCCAATTCTATTCAACATTTATGTGAATGACCTTCCTCAACCAGAGTTTAATGGTACGATTATAACGCAATTTGCAGATGATGTTATCCATGTCGTCTCATCAACTCCGGTAACAGGAAAATACAAGTACGAGAGAGTCATAGAAAAAATGAATATTGAACTTCGTCGAGCATCTAATTGGGAAAAGAAATGGAGAATTACGACTAACCCTGACAAAGTCCTTGTTAGCACGATAGGATATTTTGCATCAACCATCGAAGATAAAGGGGGTATCTCCATCAGAGGTACACCTGTAGCCATTAGAAACCCTAACAAGATCTTGGGATATGAAATAGACAGGCTGCTCCACTCAACATCTCATGTAACTAAAAAGATCAACATAGCCAAAGTCGGTCTTAACAGTCTCTTTAGATTTAATCAAGAACCTCCACATGTCAAAAAACATCTGTATAAAATGATAATAAGACCTATACTCGAATACCCATGTGTCCCAATGTCATTAACAACAAGGACCAACATGCTACGGTTGCAACGGGTCCAGAATAGAGCTCTTCGCTTCATTACCGGTACCAGGAGGAGAGACAAAATTAAAATGGCAGATTTACATGTACAACAAGATATAACTGCCTTAATGTACGCCTTGACACCCTGAAGAAGAAACAACTCTATGCAATGCAAGAACTCTACATGCCAGATAGAGAACATCCTCTCCAAGTTGAAAATACCACTGATTATATCATCAATACTCCTCCTCACAGGACTCAAAGAATGACTCTTCCACAGAGGGTTCGTCGTTTTATCCATAAAGACGATTACCATCGACCAATGATATTGAACAACCTCCCTGCAGATGAAGATGATTGGGTAACACCAGAACCCTTCTATGTTTACTAAGAAAATCATCGCCCCCAATTAGGGAGACAGCTTGTATAACATTCTACTGTTAAAATTATGCTACATTTACTATGGCGGGACACCACCTTGTAAGAAGCTATTGTGTCAAGTAACTCTTTATAAACTGGCCAGAAAATTATTGCCTTCATTGTCGTTTAAATATCCGTTGTGCAATCGCAAACAAAAAAAAAAAAAATTGCAACTTGCATATTTACTACCAATTCAGTCATGTACTTATATATCTGTTATATCTATGTGACTCTGATGGGTTAGTATTATACCCCTTCAAGAATGTTATATTATTCCACATACACTTTTTAAATTACACCAAAGTGGTTGGGCCACTTACCTTTTATATCCTACCTCTCTCCCCCCTCCCACCCTTTTCCAATATTTCTATCCTTACCCATCCTTCTTCCTTACCCATCTTACCAAAGCTTGGTCATAAGAAGAAGAAGAAGAAGAAGGTTCGATGATGTCTTGGATGTTGTCAGGGGAATGTTGATTGGAGGATTCAGAAGAGGAGACGTCGTCGTTATAAATTATTAATTCCTTCAAGGTAGTAGGTTGGTAGACAGCAACCACCCAGGGAAGTACTACCGTCCTGCCAGATGACTGTGAAACAGAAACCTGTAACTGTTTTACATGATGGTAGGATTGCTGGTTTTCTTTTTCTGTCTCATAAACACGCTAAGATAACAGGGATATCTTGCTACTCCTACTTACACTTTGGTCACACTTCACAGACACGCACATGCATATATATATATACATACATCTAGGTTTTTCTCCTTTTTCTAAATAGCTCTTGTTCTTTTTTATTTCTTTCTATTGTCCATGGAGAAGTGGAAAAGAATCTTTCCTCCGTAAGCCATGCGTGTCGTATGAGGCGACTGAGATGCCGGGAGCAATGGGCTAGTAACCCCTTCTCCTGTATACATTTACTAAAAAAGAGAAGAAGAAAAACTTTATAAAACTGGGTTGCTTAAATGTGCGTGGATGTAGTGCGGATGAAAAGAAACAGATGATTGCTGATGTTATGAATGAAAAGAAGTTGGATGTCCTGGCCCTAAGCGAAACAAAGCTGAAGGGGGTAGGAGAGTTTCAGTGGGGGGAAATAAATGGGATTAAATCTGGAGTATCTGAGAGAGTTAGAGCAAAGGAAGGGGTAGCAGTAATGTTAAATGATCAGTTATGGAAGGAGAAAAGAGAATATGAATGTGTAAATTCAAGAATTATGTGGATTAAAGTAAAGGTTGGATGCGAGAAGTGGGTCATAATAAGCGTGTATGCACCTGGAGAAGAGAGAAATGCAGAGGAGAGAGAGAGATTTTGGGAGATGTTAAGTGAATGTATAGGAGCCTTTGAACCAAATGAGAGAGTAATTGTGGTAGGGGACCTGAATGCTAAAGTAGGAGAAACCTTTAGAGAGGGTGTGGTAGGTAAGTTTGGGGTGCCAGGTGTAAATGATAATGGGAGCCCTTTGATTGAACTTTGTATAGAAAGGGGTTTAGTTATAGGTAATACATATTTTAAGAAAAAGAGGATAAATAAGTATACACGATATGATGTAGGGCGAAATGACAGTAGTTTGTTGGATTATGTATTGGTAGATAAAAGACTGTTGAGTAGACTTCAGGATGTACATGTTTATAGAGGGGCCACAGATATATCAGATCACTTTCTAGTTGTAGCTACACTGAGAGTAAAAGGTAGATGGGATACAAGGAGAATAGAAGCATCAGGGAAGAGAGAGGTGAAGGTTTATAAACTAAAAGAGGAGGCAGTTAGGGTAAGATATAAACAGCTATTGGAGGATAGATGGGCTAATGAGAGCATAGGCAATGGGGTCGAAGAGGTATGGGCTAGGTTTAAAAATGTAGTGTTAGAATGTTCAGCAGAAGTTTGTGGTTACAGGAAAGTGGGTGCAGGAGGGAAGAGGAGCGATTGGTGGAATGATGATGTAAAGAGAGTAGTAAGGGAGAAAAAGTTAGCATATGAGAAGTTTTTACAAAGTAGAAGTGATGCAAGGAGGGAAGAGTATATGGAGAAAAAGAGAGAAGTTAAGAGAGTGGTGAAGCAATGTAAAAAGAGAGCAAATGAGAGAGTGGGTGAGATGTTATCAACAAATTTTGTTGAAAATAAGAAAAAGTTTTGGAGTGAGATTAACAAGTTAAGAAAGCCTAGAGAACAAATGGATTTGTCAGTTAAAAATAGGAGAGGAGAGTTATTAAATGGAGAGTTAGAGGTATTGGGAAGATGGAGGGAATATTTTGAGGAATTGTTAAATGTTGATGAAGATGGGGAAGCTGTGATTTCGTGTATAGGGCAAGGAGGAATAACATCTTGTAGGAGTGAGGAAGAGCCAGTTGTGAGTGTGGGGGAAGTTCGTGAGGCAGTAGGTAAAATGAAAGGGGGTAAGGCAGCCGGGATTGATGGGATAAAGATAGAAATGTTAAAAGCAGGTGGGGATATAGTTTTGGAGTGGTTGGTGCAATTATTTAATAAATGTATGGAAGAGGGTAAGGTACCTAGGGATTGGCAGAGAGCATGCATAGTTCCTTTGTATAAAGGCAAAGGGGATAAAAGAGAGTGCAAAAATTATAGGGGGATAAGTCTGTTGAGTGTACCTGGTAAGGTGTATGGTAGAGTTATAATTGAAAGAATTAAGAGTAAGACGGAGAATAGGATAGCAGATGAACAAGGAGGCTTTAGGAAAGGTAGGGGGTGTGTGGACCAGGTGTTTACAGTGAAACATATAAGTGAACAGTATTTAGATAAGGCTAAAGAGGTCTTTGTGGCATTTATGGATTTGGAAAAGGCGTATGACAGGGTGGATAGGGGGGCAATGTGGCAGATGTTGCAAGTGTATGGTGTAGGAGGTAGGTTACTGAAAGCAGTGAAGAGTTTTTACGAGGATAGTGAGGCTCAAGTTAGAGTATGTAGGAAAGAGGGAAATTTTTTCCCAGTAAAGGTAGGCCTTAGACAGGGATGTGTGATGTCACCGTGGTTGTTTAATATATTTATAGATGGGGTTGTAAGAGAAGTAAATGCGAGGGTCTTGGCAAGAGGCGTGGAGTTAAAAGATAAAGAATCACACACAAAATGGGAGTTGTCACAGCTGCTCTTTGCTGATGACACTGTGCTCTTGGGAGATTCTGAAGAGAAGTTGCAGAGATTGGTGGATGAATTTGGTAGGGTGTGCAAAAGAAGAAAATTAAAGGTGAATACAGGAAAGAGTAAGGTTATGAGGATAACAATTAGATTAGGTGATGAAAGATTGAATATCAGATTGGAGGGAGAGAGTATGGAGGAGGTGAACGTATTCAGATATTTGGGAGTGGACGTGTCGGCGGATGGGTCTATGAAAGATGAGGTGAATCATAGAATTGATGAGGGAAAAAGAGTGAGTGGTGCACTTAGGAGTCTGTGGAGACAAAGAACTTTGTCCTTGGAGGCAAAGAGGGGAATGTATGAGAGTATAGTTTTACCAACGCTCTTATATGGGTGTGAAGCGTGGGTGATGAATGTTGCAGCGAGGAGAAGGCTGGAGGCAGTGGAGATGTCATGTCTGAGGGCAATGTGTGGTGTGAATATAATGCAGAGAATTCGTAGTTTGGAAGTTAGGAGGAGGTGCGGGATTACCAAAACTGTTGTCCAGAGGGCTGAGGAAGGGTTGTTGAGGTGGTTCGGACATGTAGAGAGAATGGAGCGAAACAGAATGACTTCAAGAGTGTATCAGTCTGTAGTGGAAGGAAGGCGGGGTAGGGGTCGGCCTAGGAAGGGTTGGAGGGAGGGGGTAAAGGAGGTTTTGTGTGCGAGGGGCTTGGACTTCCAGCAGGCATGCGTGAGCGTGTTTGATAGGAGTGAATGGAGACAAATGGTTTTTAATACTTGACGTGCTGTTGGAGTGTGAGCAAAGTAACATTTATGAAGGGATTCAGGGAAACCGGCAGGCCGGACTTGAGTCCTGGAGATGGGAAGTACAGTGCCTGCACTCTGAAGGAGGGGTGTTAATGTTGCAGTTTAAAAACTGTAGTGTAAAGCACCCTTCTGGCAAGACAGTGATGGAGTGAATGATGGTGAAAGTTTTTCTTTTTCGGGCCACCCTACCTTGGTGGGAATCGGCCAGTGTGATAATAATAAAAAAAATAAGTCATCTGGCGCTTCAAAACTGACGATCTTCGGGATTATTTTCAAAATCTCAGCTGATGGTGGACTTACAGGGAAATTAAATGATGGCATGTTGTTAAGTGCAAGAAGTTCATTAATAGTCGTGTTGAAAGAGCCAGGTTTCGCAGCATTTTGCATGTGAGCAAACATCATGCAGTAATAGAATTTGGTAAAGATATCGTCAGGTGAAGGTTGGGTAGTGAGAGGTGGTGGAAACGACTGTTGAGAGGCTTGTAGAATCTTGGATGTTGTTGATTGAATCTTTGCAATTGCAGCGTATGTAGGAGAGGTTCCAGATGACTTCTTAGTTTCTCCTTTCAGTTTCTTAGAGAGGATATCCTTGCGCACTGGACATTTGGCTGCAAGAGTATGGTGGTCTCTCTTACAGTTGATGCAAGTGGGAGCATCGGTGGAAGTGCAAAAACGAAAATCGTGACCTGCAGACGCACATGTGGAACATATCTTCTTATTCTTCACGTGGCAGTCAGCAGTAGAGTGACTGTACGAGTAACATGTCCAACAAGGTGTTATGTAAGTGAAGAGTTCAGGCTCTATCTGTCGAGGGTTGATGATGTAGTAAGAGATGGCCAGGCAATCAGACAGTGCTCTGGTCGCCATGGTAACGTCCAGAAACGTGACCATGAGCATCGAGGAAGCGTTGGGTGATTTCACAACAGAGTCAATCTTTGCCCAGGTGTTGAGGTCATCAAGTGATGACGTAATTTCCTCAATGGGCATGTTCGTGATTAACCTGTCAAGGAGTTTCATGAACACAGAACGTTTTGCAAGCATGTATGGTGACGTGGAGATGGTAAAGCCGCGGTCTTTATGGCGGTAGGTGTAAGTACTTTGTCAGCTTCAGCATCATCGAGAAAAGTTGTGGAGAAATTTTCTCCAGGAGGGGGGTATCAGCCCCCTTCAGCCCCTTTCAGCCCTGAGGGGCCCAGCCCTCTCATAAGGGGCAAGCATCTTGTTTACTGCTACAACAAGTAATTGATCCCAGATGCAGTACGAGTATGCGACGTGGTCAAGCGACAGACGCTCCTTGCAAAGTCCACTGTTGCAAAGTGTAGTTTAATAAAAGACAGTCCATCTCTTACCTTAGCAGGACAATTAAGGAAAATCCTGCTCCACCATAGCAAAGATAGTGTACATTGTGGTCTATGCTTAAGACAACAAGAATCAAACATTCTGCTTTGCTTCATGGAGGAAGTGGCAAGGAAGCAAAAGTACTAGGTCAGCTTTTCCTTTATGTTCGAGGGGCACTGGAGCGGCGTAGGATGCTGTGAGGTCAGATTACTTTTGACTACTGAGAGTCACACTGACGCCAGGATAACCAACAAAGAACACTGATCCGTGCGTTAGTGTGAACAAAGTGTCTCACAAAACACGATAAACACTTACAGAGAAGTGTGATCAGCTTCTTTAGTGACATTATGGTGTGAACAATTATTGATGAACAGTGTAACAAAGAGTGTTGCGATCCAACAGAGTGTAGTGCGACATTCCTCAAAGAACACTATTCTTCAATCAACTCAACGGATATCCGGGCGTAACTACGGATCAGATACATATACCCAGGTAAGTGTTCTAACTCGTGATTTACTACTATTGACTGCGCAGTTGAGTCTAAGTTACGAGTTAGTCACTTATCATAAACCCCGGTGATAAGCGGACTTTTGAGTCCACACAAGTACCTATGTCAGCCATCAGTGAATGAAATATGCTGACATAACACCTCCCTAGGGGTAATTTATTAATAACATAATATAATCTTTTATAGCCCGTTATGAAGTGGATATGACAGCTTCTCAAGACCTTGTCTGCAGGGGCGGCTGTGTGGACGATGAGTTGTCTTATCAGCTAAGTATTCCCTATATTTAATCTAACCTTAGCTGGTAAACCATTTCTCAACAAAAGTGACGATGAAAGCTCCTTTCAGTGAAGTAATCTTGGAGAACTTGGCGTGAAGAGTGAGGCTGCAAGCTCAGCTTCGTGGTGTCATCGACGACAGCAGACTTGGGCTTAATTCTCACACGATGAGACATCGTGGAGACAGTAGAGGTTCCCCTCCCCAATGGGGATCATAGGGAGACTGTGCAAGTAAGGAGAGCTGCTATGACCTGCCGAGGCGAGAGTCAGAAGCAGAATCACGAACTTCTTGAACCAACGAATGAGTCTTCTGTTCGACTTTAAAATATTATAGATGATGAATTCTCTAAAAAAAATGATTATACAATATAAGTTTAGTCTAAGTAGGTGAAAATTAATTTTTATCTGAATATGCTGAAAAAATTAAAATCGTTAAAATCAAATCAATTCCTGGAAAACGAGTTTTTCAGATCGGCTTCAAAGTGTAATTAATCGTTGGTGAGTTTTATTAAATCCTCTGGTGCTCCCTTTGCATTGAGAAAATTTGAATTTGCCAGTTCTGTTAAATAAGCTGTTTATATGTAATGACTAGAGAATTCCTCTTCTGGTTGGCTTCAAACCTTAAATTTTGATGTATCTTAAGCTGGATAATTTTTTTATTGTAAAGTAAAAGGACACAAGTGCAACTAATGTGACATTTTATTGTGGCAACGTTTCGCTCTCCAGGAGCTTTGTCAAGCCTATACTAAGAGTATATGGACACAGATGGTATATGAAGGCTCAGAGTGAGGTGCAATACTAGTGAGGTACCATTTCGATGTTCACTAGTGGTGGTAGTAGTAGCAGTACTAGTGACAAAAGTTCTAGTAGTAATACAATATGGTAGAGCAATTAATTCGTACACGAGTAAAATTTCAACTGTTTTTCTTTCAATAACAAGCTCTACAAACAAACCTACGGCATGGGAATGGGGTCCCCCATCAGTGCCGTCCTAGCCAACTTGTACATGGAACACCTAGAGTCCGAACACTTCGCCAACATCATCCCTTCAAGCGTCACTTGGTTACGTTACGTGGACGATGTCCTCGTAATAACTCCCAAACGTTTTGATGTACGGAATCTTCAGGCAAGGTTCATCGCAGTTGAACCGGCGATCCAGTTTACACTAGAAGAAGAGTCCAGTGACAAGCTACCTTTCCTCGACGTCCTCATTCACAAAGTAGACAACAACCTAAGATTTCAAGTTTATCGGAAAGCTACCAATAAAAAGATATCACACACTTCTATTCCAGTCAAGATACCAAGACAAAAAGAGGCATCATCATCGGGTTTTTCCTAAGAGCATACCGAATTTGTAGTTTTGAGTTTCTTGACGAGGAATGTACATACATTCACCAAACCTTCACTGAGTTACATTTTCCTTCCTTTTTCATCAAAGACTGCAAGAAAAGAGCTCTTCAGATCATTAATTCTCCACGCACCAACACCACTCCCAACAAAGTTATAATTCTTCCCAACAGCCAGGTTGCACTGAACGTTTCTAAAGTACTTTCACAAGCTAACACCAGAGTCGCCATCGCTTCTAGCACTTCAATAAAGGATCTAACCAGGACAATATCAAAGCACCACGAACTAGTCAATGCAGGGGTTTACACTATACCCTGTGGAGGCTGTGAAACAGCAAGAAACCTCGACACCCGCCTCAATGAACACATTTACGCATGTAGGAACGATAACTTGAACAACGCCTGTGTACAACACCGAAATTCCACCAATCATCTCATGAAATTCAGAGACGCCCAAATAGTGATCAAAGAAACTAATTTCCGCAGACACAAGTGCCTCGAATCAGCACTGATCGCTGTTTTGAATACAATTAAACAAAACAGCGGCAGCTTCACCATCTCCGAAGTCTTAGCAAGAATCCTCCTGAAAACAGTAAACCCTGCCATCACATAGTCTCTCCTGTTATACTACACAAAACACATTACAGAGAGTGAACACTGAAACAAGCTGCCCCTATCCAGTTTATATTTGTCCAACCTATTTTTATGTTACCCAAGTAATAGCTTTTATATCCTTTTACTCATGTACGAATTAATTGTTCTACCATATTGTATTACTACTACAACTTTTGCCACTACTACTACTACTACTACTACTACTACTACTACTACTACCACCACTAGTGAACATCGAAATGGTACCTCACTAGTATTGCACCTCACTCTGAGCCTTTATATACCATCTGTGTCCATATACTGTTTGTATCGGCTTGACAAAGCTCCTGGAGAGCGAAACGTTGCCACAATAAAATGTCACATTAGTTGCACTTGTGTCCTTTTACTTTACATTTTTTTTTTAACAAATTTCATCAAATATGATTTTCTTTAAAGCAAAATAAGTTTTCTATTATACGCTTGTAAATAATTTGAAATAGTATATAAATGATAAAACAAAACTGATAAATAAGAAAGATAAAATAAAACAGACTTTTATTTTCTGAGCCTTTCTCAATGTCACTTTTCGTTTCCTCATGAAATATTTTCGCTTATGATTAGAAAACACCTTATTCGATTGGCTTCAGATTTTGGGCTCTGGTGCACCATATATAGGGCAAGATTCACAGGATTATTTACATCCCTAGATTTTGAATCCGTGTGATAATTTTACACTGGCTCCTCTGATCGTCTTGAAAAATTAAACACTCGATAATCTTAGAAGGTTGATATATTTAATGGAATGTATAGTTGCTATCTCTCTTTATGCTGGCGAAGGGCTCTTGAACTTATCTTTGCTTGAATCTATTATGAATGCTCCCGCTCCACATCATCAAATATCAATGGTTGACGCATCGAATGAAATGAACAAAATGTCTCACGAGTTTATGCTGTGTACCTGTAAATTTGGGTTGAATTCTGAGCAGTAACCGGAAAATGCATTATTTGGTCAGCTTTACATAAACATTTAGTGCTGATGTGTTTTCCTCAGAAGGAGTAATATTTTGATGTTACGCTGTGCAAGTTTTAATGTGCCAGTTTTATTAATCTAATTAGTTTCTGTGACATAATTAGAGAGTGTCCCATGTTATTAAAAAAAAGGCAGTGTTTAATTTAACTTGGATATCCTAGATTAAATATCCATAACAATAACAACAACACGGACTCACAGGTAAGGACCCACGAGGGGCGAGGGGCAAGTGGGGACAGGGCGAAGAATAGTCGGTGAGAGGAATGTCTTGAGTCGAAGAGAGAAGAGTCAGGACTAGACCCAACTGCTAAGCCTGGAGAAATACTGACGAAGACGATGTAGAAAGCAACAGGAACTCTGCAGGTGCCGACTGCATCTTACTGGATGGAAGATAACTGCGACTTGATGGTGATAGGTGGCTGCAGGCGACAAGGGAGGAGCTTATCGTTGATTGGTCAGTTCATGGAGTTTGGTGGTTACTTTGAGTTGTGACGTTGTTTTACTATAACAATTGTCTTGTTGATTTCTGTACCATTTTCAAGACGTTTGAATCATTTGATCGGGATGCAAGTGTTGATAAATGGGATCTTGAGAATGCTTTTCAATGTGCTTAAGAACAGAAGAAAGTTCGATTTTACCACCAACTCTGCAAGAAGGTCGATGGTAAACTTGACTATCTTTTTGATAAGGTGATTGCACAGTTCAAATAACTGCATATCTTGAGCATAATTAGCTGTGGTGTAGAATGTGATTCCATCCCATGGATAAAAATTTTCTGCCTCTTCTTCAGAAAAAGTATCATTTCGAGAGTCGCAAGATAGTGTGATTGGCACAGGTTTTTTATTCTTGTTAAGTGGTGTTGAAGGAAGATGTTTCTGGAGCGTAGAGTAGACAGTAATGTAACTTCGTTACGCCACGTGTTGGAGGAGTAATGGTGGTGGTGGAGGCGGGTTGAGTAGAGGCTTGAAGTAATTTTGTAGTGTCAGCTTGCAACTTTGCAATTGCAGCGTACGTTGGTGACTTGTTAGAGGATTTTTTCAGTGTTGCATCTTGTAATTTCTTCACAATGTCTTTTCTAGTACGACATTTTGCTGCCAGTGTATGGTGATCATTACTTTTGCAGTTTAAACATGCTGATTGTGTTGGAGCAGCAGCGGTACAGGAACTGAAGGTGTGTCCCTCACTACCACATGTAGTGCAGAACTTATTGTCTTTTACTGGACATGCCTTGGTGGTGTGAAGATAAGAATAACAGTTCCAGGAATGTTGGATGTAGTGGTATCTCTATGCTTTTATGTAGGTGGGACTAATGTAGTAGTAGTATATAGCAAGACCTTCGTTCAGAGCAGTGGCAGCCATGTTCACATCGGTAAAGGTGACCTTGAGCATAGACAATGCATTCGGGATTTTTGTGATGCTGTCGACCGTAGTCCAAGTATTTTGAGTTTCAATAGATGACTTGAGTTCAGCAATAGGTAGAGAAGTCAGAATCTTGTCCAGTTTTTTCAGGAATACTGATTTCCTTGCCTTGAGAGCAGGAGAGGATATAACAGTAAATCCTTGATCAGTAAGAGTAGTGGTGGCTTCAGTAGTGAGTATCTTCTCTGCTCCAGCATCATCGTGACACACGACAATGAAAGCTTCTTTGAGTGACAGAATAGAGTTGAATTTCACATGCAATGCTCCCTGAACGACAGTTGCAAGAGCAAGCTTCGTTGAATCATCAACAGTACCACTTTTTGGCTTGATCTTGACACGATTTGCGTAGCTCATCGTGCAAGTCAAGGCGAAGACGACGCTGGTAAAGGTTCCTGGCCCCAACGGGGATCGTAGGGAGATTGAGTAAGTAAGGAGAGCTGCTATGACCTGCCGAGGCGAGAGTCAAAAGCAGAATCATATCTATAAAGTAATTTAGTGTACTTATAAGATCTTGTAGCCTAAGACAATTTTGTCATGTACACCAACCTTAAACAAAAATTTCTTACAATAATTAGTTTATTAAAATCTGATCAGACTTATTTGGAAATTATTTTAGAAAAAATTTGTTCGCGTAAGTCAATATAATATTTTTAATGGTAAAATTCAAATGTAGCTTTTAAATGCGACATTGTTTGAGTGTTGTCTTCGATTTACTCTTTTACCCTTTCATGAAGATAACCTTAAAATGTTATTTTTGAGAGGCTTCAAGTGTAATGTGCTCATGTGTTTCACTATTTTGATCTCTTTCGTCTCACTGTAAGATATGAATTAGATTTGTTTGTCCTATATAACAATTTTTATTGAAGAAATTGGAATATAATTTCCATATGATGACTTGCGAATGCCTCTTTTGTTTCCCTTCATATGTTCATCGCTAATATTTTACTGTATAATCATATTGTGCCGCACCCTGAAGTTTTCCGACGGTGTGCATTGGCACGCCGTCGGGGATTAGGGTTATGAAATACGGGAGATATGGCTCACGAAATCGTAATAACAGGATTGCAATAAAAAAAAAAAAAAAAAAAAAAAACACAGTATGGGTGGGGCTTAAACTCACAGCAAGTGAGTTGTAAAACTCCATCAAGCCAGTGCGTAAGCCACTGTAGCCAGCTGGCCCACAGGCTCATGCCCTGGCTTGGGGTTAGACGACTTACTTCCCGTGAGTTCGAGTCACACCCATACCGTGTTTTTTTTTCTTTTTAATGGGGATATCTTTGTCCGCTCATGAAGCATCCGACATTCATCTAGTTATCATTAACACTAAGAAAGGGAATTTCCTTGGAAGTCTAACTCACTTTATTAGGCAAAAGTTTTTGCTTCTTAGTTCAAAATCTACATTAACATACGACAACAAAATATATCTCTGTTATTATATTTATGAACAAACGTTTAACTTATCTGCTCTTTCCAGCAGTTTTCCTCTAATCTTTCTTACTTAGACCATTAACTGGCGTCTTGTATACGTCTGCTTGTTCAACTTAATTCCCCCTTGGACGCCGACTCTCAACATATTTCTAAGGCAATGCGGAAACTTCGCCCACCAGGCAAATTACCTGCTTCCTACACTTTTCTTAAGAAACACTTTAACCTTGGAATCAACTTGGCACAAAAATAGCTGACAAGAATTAATGAGGCCTGGGGGTAAGTTTTACCGGTAAATTATGTGATCCAAATTAAACTCGAAATAAAATAGCAATTTATTAAAGCAGTTTTTCACATGAATGCATAATTTAGATAATTAGTAGAGCACTCTGTATGGAGGCAGATTATATTTCAACATTGGCAGAGTTGCAGGATATATTACAGCATTAGTATTGATATAATTACAGAGCTCTAGGTCACATTATGCCACTTGTTATGCAGCAGGGCCCATTACAACACTTGTCGAACTGCAGCCGACACTACAGCAAATGCACATCTGCAGGCCACATTACAACATAGGTAGAGCCCAAGGTCACTTTGCAACACTTACAGAGCTCAATATCACACAACACTTACAGAACTCAAGATCACACAACAACACATGCAGAACTACACATCAGAGTACAATACGTGAAGAATTGCATGTCACAACATTTGTAGAGCTGCAAGTCACACTGCAATGCTTGTAATGCTGCAGATCACACTACAACATTCGTAGAGAAGCAGGTAATATTGCAATACTCATACGACTTCGGAATACACTACACACAGGTAGAGCTGCAGGTTACGTAATAACACGGGAATACATACACACACACACACACACACACACACACACACACACACACACACACACACACACACACACACACACACACACACAAACACACACACACACACACACACACACACACACACACACACACATATATATATATATATATATACATTTTTTTTTATTATCACACTGGCCGATTCCCACAAAGGCAGGGTGGCCCGAAAAAGAAAAACTTTCACCATCATTCACTCCATCACTGTCTTGCCAGAAGGGTGCTTTACACTACAGTTTTTAAACTGCAACATTAACACCCCTCCTTCAGAGTGCAGGCACTGTACTTCCCATCTTCAGGACTCAAGTCCGGCCTGCCGGTTTCCCTGAACCCCTTCATAAATGTTACTTTGCTCACACTCCAACAGCACGTCAAGTATTAAAAACCATTCGTCTCCATTCACTCCTATCAAACACGCTCACGTACGCCTGCTGGAAGTCCAAGCATCTCGCACACAAAACCTCCTTTACCCCCTCCCTTCAACCTTTCCTAGGCCGACCCCTACCCCGCCTTCCTTCCACTACAGACTGATACACTCTTGAAGTCATTCTGTTTCGCTCCAATCTCTCTACATGTCCGAACCACCTCAACAACCCTTCCTCAGCCCTCTGAACAACAGTTTTGGTAATCCCGCACCTCCTCCTAACTTCCAAACTACGAATTCTCTGCATTATATTCACACCACACATTGCCCTCAGACATGACATCTCCACTGCCTCCAGCCTTCTCCTCGCTGCAACATTCATCACCCATGCTTCACACCCATATAAGAGTGTTGGTAAAACTATACTCTCATACATTCCCCTCTTTGCCTCCAAGGACAAAGTTCTTTGTCTCCACAGACTCCTAAGTGCACCACTCACCCTTTTCCCCTCATCAATCCTATGATTCACCTCATCCTTCATAGACCCATCCGCTGACACGTCCACTCCCAAATATCTGAATACATTCACCTCCTCCATACTCTCTCCCTTCAATCTGATATCCAATCTTTCATCACCTAATATTTTTATCCTCATAACCTTACTCTTTCCTGTATTCACTTTTAATTTTCTTCTTTTGCACACCCTACCAAATTCATCCACCAATATCTGCAACTTCTCTTCAGAATCTCCCAAAAGCACAGTGTCATCAGCAAAAAACAACTGTGACAACTCCCACTTTATGTGTGATTCTTTACCTTTTAACTCCACGCCTCTTGCCAAGACCCTCGCATTTACTTCTCTTACAACTCCATCAATAAATATATTAAACAACCACGGTGACATCACACATCCTTGTCTAAGGCCTACTTTTACTGGGAAATAATTTCCCTCTTTCCTACATACTCTAACTTGAGCCTCACTATCCTCGTAAAAACTCTTCACTGCTTTCAGTAACCTACCTCCTACACCATACACCTGCAACATCTGCCACATTGCCCCCCTATCCACCCTGTAATACGCCTTTTCCAAATCCATAAATGGCACAAAGACCTCTTTAGCCTTATCTAAATACTGTTCACTTATATGTTTCACTGTAAACACCTGGTCCACACACCCCCTACCTTTCCTAAAGCCTCCTTGTTCATCTGCTATCCTATTCTCCGTCTTACTCTTAATTCTTTCAATAATAACTCTACCATACACTTTACAAGGTATACTCAACAGACTTATCCCCCTATAATTTTTGCACTCTCTTTTGTCCCCTTTGCCTTTATACAAAGGAACTATGCATGCTCTCTGCCAATCCCTAGGTACCTTACCCTTTTCCATACATTTATTAAATAACTGCACCAACCACTCCAAAACTATATCCCCACATGCTTTTAACATTTCTACCTTTATCCCATCAATCCCGGCTGCCTTACCCCCTTTCATTTTACCTTCTGCCTCACGAACTTCCCTCACACTCACAACTGGCTCTTCCTCACTCCTACAAGATGTTATTCCTCCTTGCCCTATACACGAAATCACAGCTTCCCTATCTACATCAACATTTAACAATTCCTCTAACTTTCCATTTAATAACTCTCCTCTTTTATTTTTAACTGACAAATCCATTTGTTCTCTAGGCTTCCTTAACTTGTTAATCTCACTCAAAAACTTTTTCTTATTTTCAGCAAAATTTGTTGATAACATCTCACCCACTCTCTCAATTGCTCTCTTTTTACATTGCTTCACCACTCTCTTAACCTCACTCTTTTTCTCCATATACTCTTCCCTCCTTGCATCACTTCTACTTTGTAAAAACTTCTCATATGCTAACTTTTTCTCCCTTACTACTCTCTTTACATCATCATTCCACCAATCGCTCCTCTTCCCTCCTGCACCCACTTTCCTGTAACCACAAACTTCTGCTGAACACTCTAACACTACATTTTTAAACCTACCCCATACCTCTTCGACCCCATTTCCTATGCTCTCATTAGCCCATCTATCCTCCAATAGCTGTTTATATCTTACCCTAACTGCCTCCTCGTTTAGTTTATAAACCTTCACCTCTCTCTTCCCTGATGCTTCTATTCTCCTTGTATCCCATCTACCTTTTACTCTCAGTGTAGCTACAACTAGAAAGTGATCTGATATATCTGTGGCCCCTCTATAAACATGTACATCCTGAAGTCTACTCAACAGTCTTTTATCTACAAATACATAATCCAACAAACTCCTGTCATTTCGCCCTACATCATATCTTGTATACTTATTTATCCTCTTTTTCTTAAAATATGTATTACCTATAACTAAACCCCTTTCTATACAAAGTTCAATCAAAGGGCTCCCATTATCATTTACACCTGGCACCCCAAACTTACCTAACACACCCTCTCTAAAAGTTTCTCCTACTTTAGCATTCAGATCCCCTACCACAATTACTCTCTCACTTGGTTCAAAGGCCCGTATACATTCACTTAACATCTCCCAAAATCTCTCTCTCTCTCTCCTCTACATTCCTCTCTTCTCCAGGTGCATACACGCTTATTATGACCCACTTTTCACATTCAACCTTTACAATAATCCACATAATTCTTGAATTTACACATTCATATTTTCTTTTCACCTTCCGTAACTGATCCTTCAACATTACTGCTACCCCTTCCTTTGCTCTAACTCTCTCAGATACCCCAGATTTAATCCCATTTATTTCCCCCCACCGAAACTCCCCTACCCCCTTCAGCTTTGTTTCGCTTAGGGCAAGGACATCCAACTTCTTTTCATTCATAACATCAGCAATCATCCGTTTCTTGTCATCCGCACTACATCCACGCACATTCAAGCATCCCAGTTTTATAAAGTTTTTCTTCTTCTCTTTTTTAGTAAATGTCTACAGGAGAAGGGGTTACTAGCCCATTGCTCCCGGCATTTTAGTCGCCTCATACGACACGCATGGCTTACAGAGGAAAGATTCTTTTCCACTTCCCCATTGACAATAGAAGAAATAAAGAGGAACAAGAGCTATTAGGAAAAGGAGAAAAACCTAGATGTATGTATATATATATGCATGTGCGTGTCTGTGAAGTGTGACCAAAGTGTAAGTAGGAGTAGCAAGATATCTCTGTTATCTAGCGTGTTTATGAGACAGAAAAAGAAACCAGCAATCCTACCAACATGCAAAACAGTTACAGGTTTCTGTTTCACAGTCATCTGGCAAGACGGTAGTACTTCCCTGGATGGTTGCTGTCTACCAACCTACTACCTCTTTAGTTGTATTAGGTAAAATTAAACTGTGGTTGTTATAATAAGGTTAGGTAAGTTTTCTGAGGTGCTTTTGGTACAAAATTATTTTGTCATTAACTTAAATGAAAAAATATATCCTTAAGGATATAAGAGAAAATTTTACAAAGAACTTAATTTTAAATGAGTTCATGCTAATTGACCAGTTTTACCTAATGGGCATGACTTTATATATATATATATATATATATATATATATATATATATATATATATATATATATATATATATATATATATATATATATATATATATAATAAGATCACAGTAAATAAGTTATTTCAGAATATGCAAAATAACCACTGTGAAGGAATAGAGAAACTCCAAGCGCTTTCGTGACTACTCACATTATCAAGGAACAATGAAAGTAATGCATCAAAGGAAGGCATATAAAGGGTCTAGCCCACACCTTACTATCACATCCCACAACAAAGCAACACCTGACGCGCGACTCATAAGAAAGTGAACACTGCAGCAGGCCCGCTGGCCCAACTAGACAGGTCCTTCACACAACCCACCAACAAACTATTCTACCCAAGAATTAAGAATTTTAAAATTTATTATTTGTCCAATGTATTACTAAATTCTTCCCAAATTCTATTAATTATAAATGGATCTAATTTATATAAACCAAAGGAAATATTCATATTCTTGTCAAAACTGCTTTTTGTGAAACAAGATTCAATTATATTCCTGTCAACCATGGACTTGCTTGATACAACTTTCTCAACTTTTTGAAAATCAATTGGATGGTTAAAATCTCTCACATGAATAAATAGAGCAATGGAATCTTGTCCAGTTCAAATGCTATATTTATGTTGTTTTAATCTTAGATCGAGATTTTTACCAGTTTGACCATAATAAACTTTATCGCAAATTTTAAAAGGAATCTTATAGACACATCCGTCAGCATTTTGGGGGGAATTCTTTATCAAAAGTTTTTTTACTGTATGAAGATTGTTAAATACAACTTTGATATTAAAAGTCTTAAGAAGAGAAGGCATATCAACCAAGTTTTCATGGTAAGGGAGAAGTAACATATTTTTAGTTGAATAAGGCTGGTTGTCTCTTTTTGGATTGTGAAAAGTATTTCTAGCAATTTTAAAAGATTTATCAATTACGTTTCTTGGGTATTTCAAATCATTACCTAGTTCATAAATTTTGGATATTTCCTCATCTATGAACTCAGGACTACAAATTCGTAAAGCTCTCAAAAACATTGATGAGAAAACAGACAGTTTGACTATATCTTGATGCGAAGAATAATAGTGGACATAGGAACAGTTATTTGTAGGTTTTCTGTAAATTTTAAATTTGAATTCATTATTACCCTTAATAATTAAAACATCTAGAAAAGGCAATGAGTTATTTTCGTCAAGCTCAACAGTAAAGTTTTTAGAATGGGCTAAGCTATTTAATTTGCCAAGGAAATGGTGTATATCTACATTCTTGGGCATAAGACACAAAATATCATCAACATATCTGAACCATTTAGCTCTATTAGGGAGGATTGTTAAGCAACCTTGTTTCAAAAAATTCCATGTATAGGTTACTAAGAACAGGTGAAAGAGGATTTCCCATTGCCATACCAAACTTCTGAGTGTAAAACTTATTATTAAATACAAATTTTGCATCAACAATGCAAAGTTATTAAGTTTAATGATAGTAGGAACTGACAATGGTAAATCATAATTAACGAGTTCTTCAGATAAGAAACTTAATAAATAATCAACTTTAATGTTAAAAACAACATAGATTTAGTTGATAAATTAAGCTCTTTGACTGACTTAAATGATTTTAACATGGTTAGTTTTGATGTTACTTCCTTGTTTACATTGAGAAAGTAGCATCAAGCAAGTCCATGGTTGACAGGAATATAACTGAATCTTGTTTCATAAAAAGCAGTTTTGACAATAATATGAATATTTCCTTTGGTTTATATAAATTAGATCCATTTATAATTAACAGAATTTGGGAAGAATTTAATAATACATTGGACAAATAATAAATTTTAAAATTCTTAATTCTTGGGTAGAATAGGTTGTTGGTGGGTTGTGTAATTGACCTGTCTAGTTGGGCCAGCGGGCCTGCTGCAGTGTTCCTTTTCTTATGAGTCGCGCGTCAGATGTTGCTTTGTTGTGGGATGTGATAGTGAGGTGTGGGCTAGACCCTTTACATGCCTTCATTTGATGCATTACTTTCATTGTTCCTTGATAATGTGAGTAGTCACGAAAACGCTTGGAATTTCTCTATTCTTTCATATATATATATATATATATATATATATATATATATATATATATATATATATATATATAGATATATATATATATATATATATATATATATATATATATATGCAGAACAACCCCTGTGAAAGAATAGAGAAATTCCCAGCGCGGTCGTGACTACTCACATTATCAAGGAACAATGAAAATAATATATATAAATATATATATATATATATATATATATATATATATATATATATATATATATATATATATATATATATATATATATATATATATATATGTATATATGTCGTACCGAATAGGCAGAACTTGCGATCTTGGCTTAAATAGCAACTCTCATCTTGCCATATAGGACAAGTGAAAATTTGCGTATGCAATAATTTCGCCAAAATCATTCTGAACCTAACGAAAAAAATATATTTCACTGTGTTTGGTTAGTATTAAATTATTGTAAACAAATCTAAGATATATATAGTTGGCTTAGGCTAAAATAAATTGTTCTTGTTACAATAAGGTTAGGTAAATTTTCTAAGATTCCTTTGGTGCAAAATTATAAATTTTTACATTAACATTAATGAAAAAAATGTATCTCTAAACGTATAAGAGAGAATTTTAGAAAAGACTTAATTTTAAACGAGTTCTTGCTAATTGACCAGTTTTACATATTCGGCACGACATATATATATATATATATATATATATATATATATATATATATATATATATATATATATATATATATATATATATATATATTTATTTATTTATTTATTTATTATTGTTACCACGAAAATTCCACGACGCTCTAACCCATGGGACCATACAATCCTACAAGAATCACACACACAGTAGAGCTAAGTGTTGTACTGTGATCAGAGGACATACGATGGTGTGGGTGCCTCAGAACTAATTTCATTCTATTCCCCGTTTGGTGTACTAGCCTTCACAAACAGTATATATATTATTGTAACCACGAGCGAGTGGTATTTAATCAGTAACAGCCTTGCGACTAGCCGGGGGCTAGTGATATGTCATTTGTTCGATAGATTCAGATATCCTTGCCTAATTGTTTTCCAGTGGTGTCGTATGCAGGATAGTGCGAACAGCACTATGGTGCTGTTCGCACCTACTCCTAGGTTGAGGGACTGATTACCTCATCTTCTGTACATAGTTCTACTGTCTTCAAGTTATGTCCTAAAATTTGTATTGATAAAGCCACTGGATGGCGAAACGTCTACAATAAAGATACCCAGATGTTGCACATGTGTCTTACTCTCAATGCCAAAAATAAATCATGAAAGGCAAGGATCTGCGATTGAGAATTTTATTCAGAAATGTACCTCAGCGCACGATAATAAGATTGTTAAACTTACGAATATCGGGAGTACAAAAGCACTGATTTGTGAACAGTTGCTGATTGCTCCCTACACAGCTAACATCATAGCACTCACTAAAGTTTCGGCTATGTACAAAAAAGCTGGTACTAATATAATAGAACATACTTCATTTCTTACTTTAGACTCACAGACTGACTGTTCTTCACAGATTAGTGCTACTACAGAACTTTTGATCTCAAGTGTCAATGAAGTTTCAAAGGGGCCGAGAAGACACTTTTGAAATATATATATATATATATATATATATATATATATATATATATAAACACTGATCTCTGGCTGAAGAAGACTCGAACCTACGAACCTTAGGACAAGGTACGCAGTGCTTTACCAATCTACCCACACTGGACCAATACCTTGGCGTGTAGCATCCGCTACACGTTTGATCCAAGGCAGCCAGCTTTCAGGGAGAAGGCTTACAGCTTTTCATCTCACCCCCTGCATGCATCAGCCTTACTAGAGATTTGAACAATGCAAGGAATTCGCGAGAGCATGCGAAATATACACAAACACTGATCTCTGGCTGAAGGAGACTCGAACCTACGAACCTTAGGACAAGGTACGCAGTGCTTTACCAATCTACCCACACTGGACCAATACCTTGGCGTGTAGCATCCGCTACACGTTTGATCCAAGGCAGCCAGCTTTCAGGGAGAAGGCTTACAGCTTTTCATCTCACCCCCTGCATGCATCAGCCTTACTAGAGATTTGAACAATGCAAGGAATTCGCGAGAGCATGCGAAATATACACAAACACTGATCTCTGGCTGAAGGAGACTCGAACCTACGAACCTTAGGACAAGGTACGCAGTGCTTTACCAATCTATCCACACTGGACCAATACCTTGGCGTGTAGCATCCGCTAAACGTTTGATCCATGGCAGCCAGCTTTCAGGGAGAAGGCTTACAGCTTTTCATCTCACCCCCTGCATGCATCAGCCTTACTAGAGATTTGAACAATGCAAGGAATTCGCGAGAGCATGCGAAATATACACAAACACTGATCTCTGGCTGAAGGAGACTCGAACCTACGAACCTTAGGACAAGGTACGCAGTGCTTTACCAATCTACCCACACTGGACCAATACCTTGGCGTGTAGCATCCGCTACACGTTTGATCCAAGGCAGCCAGCTTTCAGGGAGAAGGCTTACAGCTTTTCATCTCACCCCCTGCATGCATCAGCCTTACTAGAGATTTGAACAATGCAAGGAATTCGCGAGAGCATGCGAAATATACACAAACACTGATCTCTGGCTGAAGGAGACTCGAACCTACGAACCTTAGGACAAGGTACGCAGTGCTTTACCAATCTACCCACACTGGACCAATACCTTGGCGTGTAGCATCCGCTACACGTTTGATCCAAGGCAGCCAGCTTTCAGGGAGAAGGCTTACAGCTTTTCATCTCACCCCCTGCATGCATCAGCCTTACTAGAGATTTGAACAATGCAAGGAATTCGCGAGAGCATGCGAAATATACACAAACACTGATCTCTGGCTGAAGGAGACTCGAACCTACGAACCTTAGGACAAGGTACGCAGTGCTTTACCAATCTACCCACACTGGACCAATACCTTGGCGTGTAGCATCAGCTACACGTTTGATCCAAGGCAGCCAGCTTTCAGGGAGAAGGCTTACACCTTTTCATCTCACCCCCTGCATGCATCAGCCTTACTAGAGATTTGAACAATGCAAGGAATTCGCGAGAGCATGCGAAATATACACAAACACTGATCTCTGGCTGAAGGAGACTCGAACCTACGAACCTTAGGACAAGGTACGCAGTGCTTTACCAATCTACCCACACTGGACCAATACCTTGGCGTGTAGCATCCGCTACACGTTTGATCCAAGGCAGCCAGCTTTCAGGGAGTGAGATGAAAAGCTGTAAGCCTTCTCCCTGAAAGCTGGCTGCCTTGGATCAAACGTGTAGCGGATGCTACACGCCAAGGTATTGGTCCAGTGTGGGTAGATTGGTAAAGCACTGCGTACCTTGTCCTAAGGTTCGTAGGTTCGAGTCTCCTTCAGCCAGAGATCAGTGTTTGTGTATATTTCGCATGCTCTCGCGAATTCCTTGCATTGTTCAAATCTCTAGTAAGGCTGATGCATGCAGGGGGTGAGATGAAAAGCTGTAAGCCTTCTCCCTGAAAGCTGGCTGCCTTGGATCAAACGTGAAGCGGATGCTACACGCCAAGGTATTGGTCCAGTGTGGGTAGATTGGTAAAGCACTGCGTACCTTGTCCTAAGGTTCGTAGGTTCGAGTCTCCTTCAGCCAGAGATCAGTGTTTGTGTATATTTCGCATGCTCTCGCGAATTCCTTGCATTGTTCAAATCTCTAGTAAGGCTGATGCATGCAGGGGGTGAGATGAAAAGCTGTAAGACTTCTCCCTGAAAGCTGGCTGCCTTGGATCAAACGTGTAGCGGATGCTACACGCCAAGGTATTGGTCCAGTGTGGGTAGATTTGTAAAGCACTGCGTACCTTGTCCTAAGGTTCGTAGGTTCGAGTCTCCTTCAGCCAGAGATCAGTGTTTGTGTATATTTCGCATGCTCTCGCGAATTCCTTGCATATATATATATATATATATATATTTTTATTATCACACTGGCCGATTCCCACCAAGGCAGGGTGGCCCGAAAAAGAAAAACTTTCACCATCATTCACTCCATCACTGTCTTGCCAGAAGGGTGCTTTACACTACAGTTTTTAAACTGCAACATTAACACCCCTCCTTCAGAGTGCAGGCACTGTACTTCCCATCTCCAGGACTCAAGTTCGGCCTGCCGGTTTCCCTGAATCCCTTCATAAATGTTACTTTGCTCACACTCCAACAGCACGTCAAGTATTAAAAACCATTTGTCTCCATTCACTCCTATCAAACACGCTCATGCATGCCTGCTGGAAGTCCAAGCCCCTCGCACACAAAACCTCCTTTACCCCCTCCCTCCAACCTTTCCTAGGCCGACCCCTACCCCGCCTTCCTTCCACTACAGACTGATACACTCTTGAAGTCATTCTGTTTCGCTCCATTCTCTCTACATGTCCGAACCACCTCAACAACCCTTCCTCAGCCCTCTGGACAACAGTTTTGGTAATCCCGCACCTCCTCCTAACTTCCAAACTACGAATTCTCTGTATTATATTCACACCACACATTGCCCTCAGACATGACATCTCCACTGCCTCCAGCCTTCTCCTCGCTGCAACATTCATCACCCACGCTTCACACCCATATAAGAGCGTTGGTAAAACTATACTCTCATACATTCCCCTCTTTGCCTCCAAGGACAAAGTTCTTTGTCTCCACAGACTCCTAAGTGCACCACTCACTCTTTTTCCCTCATCAATTCTATGATTCACCTCATCTTTCATAGACCCATCCGCTGACACGTCCACCCCCAAATATCTGAATACGTTTACCTCCTCCATACTCTCTCCCTCCAATCTGATATTCAATCTTTCATCACCTAATCTTTTTGTTATCCTCATAACCTTACTCTTTCCTGTATTCACCTTTAATTTTCTTCTTTTGCACACCCTACCAAATTCATCCACCAATCTCTGCAACTTCTCTTCAGAATCTCCCAAGAGCACAGTGTCATCAGCAAAGAGCAGCTGTGACAACTCCCACTTTGTGTGTGATTCTTTATCTTTTAACTCCACGCCTCTTGCCAAGACCCTCGCATTTACTTCTCTTACAACCCCACCTATAAATATATTAAACAACCACTGTGAAATCACACATCCTTGTCTAAGGCCTACTTTTACTAAGAAAAAATTTCTCTTTTTCCTACATACTCTAACTTGAGCCTCACTATCCTCGTAAAAACTCTTCACTGCTTTTAGTAACCTACCTCCTACACCATACACTTGCAACATCTGCCACATTGCCCCCCTATCCACCCTGTCATACGCCTTTTCCAAATCCATATATATATATATATATATATATATATATATATATATATATATATATATATATATATATTATTTTTATTTTATTATCACACTGGCCGATTCCCACCAAGGCAGGGTGGCCCGAAAAAGAAAAACTTTCACCATCATTCACTCCATCACTGTCTTGCCAGAAGGGTGCTTTACACTACAGTTTTTAAACTGCAACATTAACACCCCTCCTTCAGAGTGCAGGCACTGTACTTCCCATCTCCAGGACTCAAGTCCGGCCTGCCGGTTTCCCTGAATCCCTTCATAAATGTTACTTTGCTCACACTCCAACAGCACGTCAAGTATTAAAAACCATTTGTCTCCATTCACTCCTATCAAACACGCTCATGCATGCCTGCTGGAAGTCCAAGCCCCTCGCACACAAAACCTCCTTTACCCCCTCCCTCCAACCTTTCCTAGGCCGACCCCTACCCCGCCTTCCTTCCACTACAGACTGATACACTCTTGAAGTCATTCTGTTTCGCTCCATTCTCTCTACATGTCCGAACCACCTCAACAACCCTTCCTCAGCCCTCTGGACAACAGTTTTGGTAATCCCGCACCTCCTCCTAACTTCCAAACTACGAATTCTCTGTATTATATTCACACCACACATTGCCCTCAGACATGACATCTCCACTGCCTCCAGCCTTCTCCTCGCTGCAACATTCATCACCCACGCTTCACACCCATATAAGAGCGTTGGTAAAACTATACTCTCATACATTCCCGTCTTTGCCTCCAAGGACAAAGTTCTTTGTCTCCACAGACTCCTAAGTGAACCACTCACTCTTTTTCCCTCATCAATTCTATGATTCACCTCATCTTTCATAGACCCATCCGCTGACACGTCCACCCCCAAATATCTGAATACGTTCACCTCCTCCATACTCTCTCCCTCCAATCTGATATTCAATCTTTCATCACCTAATCTTTTTGTTATCCTCATAACCTTACTCTTTCCTGTATTCACCTTTAATTTTCTTCTTTTGCACACCCTACCAAATTCATCCACCAATCTCTGCAACTTCTCTTCAGAATCTCCCAAGAGCACAGTGTCATCAGCAAAGAGCAGCTGTGACAACTCCCACTTTGTGTGTGATTCTTTATCTTTTAACTCCACGCCTCTTGCCAAGACCCTCGCATTTACTTCTCTTACAACCCCATCTATAAATATATTAAACAACCACGGTGACATCACACATCCTTGTCTAAGGCCTACTTTTACTGGGAAAAAATTTCCCTCTTTCCTACATACTCTAACTTGAGCCTCACTATCCTCGTAAAAACTCTTCACTGCTTTCAGTAACCTACCTCCTACACCATACACTTGCAACATCTGCCACATTGCCCCCCTATCCACCCTGTCATACGCCTTTTCCAAATCCATAAATGCCACAAAGACCTCTTTAGCCTTATCTAAATACTGTTCACTTATATGTTTCACTGTAAACACCTGGTCCACACACCCCCTACCTTTCCTAAAGCCTCCTTGTTCATCTGCTATCCTATTCTCCGTCTTACTCTTAATTCTTTCAATTATAACTCTACCATACACTTTACCAGGTACACTCAACAGACTTATCCCCCTATAATTTTTGCAGTCTCTTTTATCCCCTTTGCCTTTATACAAAGGAACTATGCATGCTCTCTGCCAATCCCTAGGTACCTTACCCTCTTCCATACATTTATTAAATAATTGCACCAACCACTCCAAAACTATATCCCCACCTGCTTTTAACATTTCTATCTTTATCCCATCAATCCCTGCTGCCTTACCCCCTTTCATTTTACCTACTGCCTCACGAACTTCCCCCACACTCACAACTGGCTCTTCCTCACTCCTACAAGATGTTATTCCTCCTTGCCCTATACACGAAATCACAGCTTCCCTATCTTCATCAACATTTAACAATTCCTCAAAATATTCCCTCCATCTTCCCAATACCTCTAACTCTCCATTTAATAACTCTCCTCTCCTATTTTTAACTGACAAATCCATTTGTTCTCTAGGCTTTCTTAACTTGTTAATCTCACTCCAAAACTTTTTCTTATTTTCAACAAAATTTGTTGATAACATCTCACCCACTCTCTCATTTGCTCTCTTTTTACATTGCTTCACCACTCTCTTAACCTCTCTCTTTTTCTCCATATACTCTTCCCTCCTTGCATCACTTCTACTTTGTAAAAACTTCTCATATGCTAACTTTTTCTCCCTTACTACTCTCTTTACATCATCATTCCACCAATCGCTCCTCTTCCCTCCTGCACCCACTTTCCTGTAACCACAAACTTCTGCTGAACACTCTAACACTACATTTTTAAACCTACCCCATACCTCTTATATATATATATATATCTATATATATATATCTATCTATATATATATATATATATATATATATATATATATAAAACAGTTTTGGCAGATATGAATGAAACTGTCATATCATGTGTAAAGAAGGGTAATACAATTCTCCGGGTGAATAGACCTAACCAGTGAGTCAGGCCTGTTCCCTACTTCTTCCTCTTCTTAATTCGCCGGTATTCTCCCGGCCCGGGCCTTTTCCAAGTGGTGGCCCAGCCTTGGCTCTCTGTGTAGGGAGTGTCTGAGACCTAAGTCTCCCATGGGAGGAGGCACAAGTACCTCTTTATCTTCTGGGACCAACTGTCCCTATGCCTAGCCACATTCCCCGCCCTCACGGGGCTCGTAGGGAGAAGCTAGGCCTCTCTGGTCTGTCATCCCCTCCTCAAGGGGGCTAATGGGAATGACAGTCTTGTGAGCTGAAAGCTCTGGCTCAGGCACCTACCCTGTCCTAGAAGGGTTGGGCATGGTGTCGATGCCTTTTCCCTAACTACATAATGTCTAATATAGTGAAGCGTGTTGGGGATCAGGAAATACTTAGGTCTATAAACGTATTTTCAAGACTTGTGCAGGTAAGTTTTAAAAATTTATTTTCTTGTCACTAGCAACACTGATGTTTTATTTTTTTAATTTATTTATATGCAGCATTTTATAGTCGAATGTATATTTCCTAAATATTTAGATAACCATGTTTAATGAAACAAGTGTTTCAGTTCAGTACTTATACAAAGAGCATCAAAGTATTTTCTGTGTGTTAAAATATATAATCCATGTGTGGGTTAGTTGTCATCAGGATAATGGTGCTGCTGCACCTGAGTCAGCCTATGAATGTTCTTCTCATGGAATTGAACATGTGATTCATTGGGACGAGTAAGTGTAAAATCACGTGACTCATGTACTGGAATAAGCAATTGACTTTTTCGACTTCCGTTTTTCTTGCTATAGTGTAACAGATATTTTAAAAGTAACTAGGATTTTAACGTAAGTATCCTCGTCATGAGTTGAAATTGCATCGTTAGCAAAGCCATGATAATGAAATTCACGTTTCGTGAGGCAAAAACTCCATCATTAAAGCAGGGCATCGCCAGTCACATTATGTAGTATGTTGAAAGACTCTGAGAGTTCTTTGAAGCAAAACTCCTTGAATGACATCCTTCCTTAAAAGATGATGCCGACGTCTTTTAACATATGAATACTTGAAAGAATTGAGGTAGTCTTCATATATCTGGTCTGTTGCATCAGCAGTCTCATGCAAGTCTTCTCGCCTTATTCAGGGTAACAATATCATTGTATAAGAAAAGAAACCATTCGTAACCCAGCAAGGGTAGAAACATTGGACGTGTTTCTTTACACCGGTTGTCTATGTTCCTCCATCAGTAAAATGGGTTCCTGGGTGTTAGTTAACTGGTGTGGGTCGCATCCTGAGACAAAACTGACTTAATTTACCCGGAATGCTCAGTGTAACAAGCGGCTTTCTATACAGCAGTATGTCATTGATGTCAGCTAGGACTGTATACCTTGTACATGTACTTGTAGTAAATAAAGATATTATTATTATTAATTGCTGAAACCCTTATTCTTCCTTGTTACAAAGACACTGTTTGTGGAATGACTGGAGATAGTACAGCAAGTAAAGTAGATTTTGTACCTTAATCAACTACACAATTTAGCTGATAATTTTTGAAAAGGCAAATCGCATCAAACAATAAATTACTTCGGGGATTCGGAAACTACCCACTAGCAAGACCTCAACACAGTTCTATGAATCGACGGTTAACTGTATTCAGTTATTTGTGTTTATAAGACACGACTGACGCGTACCGTCTATACTTGCCATTTTCACAGGATGTTCAAGCATAATCAAAGTGATAAACCCTAATGTAACAAATATATGCATTGCTTGATTCCACGATTTACCCTGGAATCCACGACATTGCTTAGAGAGGTCCTTGATAATATAGTCAAAATGATAAACGCTGTGAATAGGCTATTTGTAATTAGATTTGATTATTAGCTATTAATTAAAATATATCAGTTACATACACTAAGGCTGCTAAATGAAACTGAAATGCAGAGAAAATGGACTTTATGTCCCTACATAATTTTTTTTCTCTTTAGTGATGTTATGATTGTTATTTTGGTTGTTAGACAACAGTCTACCTTAAACAAAATCAAATCTAACCTATCCATAAATAATGCATGCAATGGATCATTTTTTAATAACAAAAAAAGGCACAATACCGTGACTGGAACGATACACAAATAACCCGCACATAGAAGAGAGGAGCTTACGACGACGTTTCGGTCCGACTTGGACCATTTACAAAGTCACACTAACCAGAAGTGGAGCAGGACGGGTATATATAGGCAGGAAGAGGTAGTGGTGGTAGTAGTAGTGGTAGTAGTAGTGGTGGTAGTAGTAGTAGTAGTAGTAGTAGTAGTAGTAGTAGTAGTGGTAGTAGTAGTAGTAGTAGTAGTAGTAGTAGTAGTAGTAGTAGCAGTAGTGGTGGGGAATTAAGGAGGAGGAGCCAGTCAAATACAAAGAAAGGGGAGCACTGCAAAGGAGCTAGGTGCCCACAGAGGGAGAGCAAGTGCACAGAGGTGGGGGGAAGGGGAAGTGATGAAATAAATAATGAAGGAACAGAAACACGAGACAGAAGAAAGAAAGACAACCCAGAAGAGAAAAATAGGAAAGAGGAAAGGGGAAGAGGGAGAAGAAGAAAAAAGGAGGAATCAGGTTAAGTCACGGGTGTTCTGAAGTTTGGAGCATTTTACAATGTAGTGGGAGAGGAAGGCATCTAGAGACGAAGCCAGGACTAAGATTCATACAAGGAAAGTTGTGTATTAGAGAGGATTCAACTAGACGGCGACTTAACGTTAGAGTTGGAAGTAGGGAAGACAGTTTTAGCGGAAGACCAGTCAATAGGATGGCTATGATCTCTGACGTGACAGAACAGAGCATTGTTAGTGTCGGCAAGCCTAACACTATTTTTGTGCTCCCTAAGTCTGTCAGAAAGAGATCGACCAGTTTCTCCATTTAAATACCTTAACTCTGCATATGAATAAGGTTAATCGGTGCTTTTTACGATGTCGTACCTTGGCCTGATGAGTGTACAATTTTATTTATCAACTCCCCTATTCATCCTTTTCCCCTCCACCCAGTTCCATGTACTCCTCTTAAAGTGACATAATCTACAGTACAAAGACACCTCATAATGTACTTACCTGCCATTACGAGTGTGAGGAGGGAGATGACAACGAGTCCCAGACAGCCTGAAGGAAGCATGACTCACAGGATTTTCTAGATATTAATATCCAGTTTTACTTAATTGCTGACGACGTTTCTATTCTTATATAATCCGTGTGTTCTTCTGTAAATTTTCAAAGGTTGATAATTTTGACACCAGGCGCTAAACAGCGCTATTACATTATTTCTCCCATCGGTCAATTATCCTTCACTATTAACAATTTAATTTATTTTGCGGCATGACTATAATTCACAGTAAATGTTCCGTTGAATTTAGTGCCGAATTTTCACTAATATTCATTTACATTCTTATAAGCCGTTCTTTCACAGAAACAAGAAATATTGAGGTAAATTGTCTCAATAAAAAGACACAAAATTTACTTATTTATTGGATTTCTTTCATAAAACTCGAAGTTCAACATTGACATATTTTTAACTCATGATTATGTTTACTTCCACCATTTAACATTAAATCATTTATTTTTCCTTAGAATATTTATCATTTTTTCATGGAGCTCAAAAAAAAAAAAACACTTTTGTCACATTTCTCAAATCTCATTAATTATTTGTTTTCAAATACAAGTAATTGCATTAAAAGAGATTTTAATTTCCAATAAGGTTTATTTAAATTCCTCAAATTCAAGAAACACAATTGATTTATTTACATAAAAATTCAAGAAATATTCCTATTTTTCAAACGAAAAGAAATCTGCAATAAAAGAGTCTTTGCAAAAACTAAAATTTCTGGGAGGTGTTTTTCTCATATCTTTATAAACTGAATTAGTGAGATCCTTCACATAGATATTCCGGCTCAAAATCAACATCTGGTGCTTGACGTCTGTGTGGCGGCGTTACACCTCTGAAAGGAAGCAAAACTGAGTTAATAAAACCGAGATGATTATGAAATTGGAAATTTAAAAAAGAAAGACAGTCCTTTTCTAAAATTGTCACCGGGAGAAATACTTATGCACAATATATATACATATATATATATATACATATATATATATATATATATATATATTATATATATATATATATATATATATATATATATTTATATAATATACATATTTTTTTTTATCACACTGGCCGATTCCCACCAAGGCAGGGTGGCCCGAAAAAGAAAAACTTTCACCATCATTCACTCCATCACTGTCTTGCCAGAAGGGTGCTTTACACTACAGTTTTTAAACTGCAACATTAACACCCCTCCTTCAGAGTGCAGGCACTGTACTTCCCATCTCCAGGACTCAAGTCCGGCCTGCCGGTTTCCCTGAACCCCTTCATAAATGTTACTTTGCTCACACTCCAACAGCACATCAAGTATTAAAAACCATTTGTCTCCATTCACTCCTATCAAACACGCTCACGCATGCCTGCTGGAAGTCCAAGCCCCTCACACACAAAACCTCCTTTACCCCCTCCCTCCAACCTTTCCTAGGCCGACCCCTACCCCGCCTTCCTTCCACTACAGCCTGATACACTCTTGAAGTTATTCTGATTCTCTCCATTCTCTCCACATGTCCGAACCACCTCAACAACCCTTCCTCAGCCCTCTGGACAACAGTTTTGGTAATCCCGCACCTCCTCCTAACTTCCAAACTACGAATTCTCTGCATTATATTCACACCACACATTGCTCTCAGACATGACATCTCCACTGCCTCCAGAATTCTCCTCGCTGCAACATTCATCACCCATGCTTCACACCCATATAAGAGCGTTGGTAAAACTATACTCTCATACATTCCCCTCTTTGCCTCCAAGGACAAAGTTCTTTGTCTCCACAGACTGCTAAGTGCACCACTCACCCTTTTCCCCTCATCAATTCTATGATTTACCTCATCTTTCACAGACCCATCCGCTGACACGTCCACTCCCAAATATCTGAATACATTCACCTCCTCCATACTCTCTCCCTCCAATCTGATATCCAATCTTTCATCACCTAATCTTTTTCTTATCCTCATAACCTTACTCTTTCCTGTATTCACTTTCAATTTTCTTCTTTTGCACACCCTACCAAATTCATCCACCAATCTCTGCAACTTCTCTTCAGAATCTCCCAAGAGCACAGTGTCATCAGCAAAGAGCAACTGTGAAAACTCCCACTTTATGTGTGATTCTTTATCTTTTAACTCCACGCCTCTTGCCAAGACCCTCGCATTTACTTCTCTTACAACCCCATCTATAAATATATTAAACAGCCACGGTGACATCACACATCCTTGTCTAAGGCCTACTTTTACTGGGAAATAATTTCCCTCTTTCCTACATACTCTAACTTGAGCCTCACTATCCTCGTAAAAACTCTTCACTGCTTTCAGTAACCTACCTCCTACACCATACACCTGCAACATCTGCCACATTGCCCCCCTATCCACCCTGTCATACGCCTTTTCCAAATCCATAAATGCCACAAAGACCTCTTTAGCCTTATCTAAATACTGTTCACTTACATGTTTCACTGTAAACACCTGGTCCACACACCCCCTACCTTTCCTAAAGCCTCCTTGTTCATCTGCTATCCTATTCTCCGTCTTACTCTTAATTCTTTCAATAATAACTCTACCATACACTTTGCCAGGTATACTCAACAGACTTATCCCCCTATAATTTTTGCACTCTCTTTTATCCCCTTTGCCTTTATACAAAGGAACTATGCATGCTCTCTGCCAATCCCTAGGTACCTTACCCTCTTCCATACATTCATTAAATAATTGCACCAACCACTCCAAAACTATATCCCCACCTGCTTTTAACATTTCTATCTTTATCCCATCAATCCCGGCTGCCTTACCCCCTTTCATTTTACCTACTGCCTCACCAACTTCCCCCACACTCACAACTGGCTCTTCCTCACTCCTACAAGATGTTGTTCCTCCTTGCCCTATACACGAAATCACAGCTTCCCTATCTTCATCAACATTTAACAATTCCTCAAAATATTCCCTCCATCTTCCCAATACCTCTAACTCTCCATTTAATAACTCTCCTCTCCTATGTTTAACTGACAAATCCATTTGTTCTCTAGGCTTTCTTAACTTGTTAATCTCACTCCAAAACTTTTTCTTATTTTCAGCAAAATTTGTTGATAACATCTCACCCACTCTCTCATTTGCTCTCTTTTTACATTGCTTCACCACTCTCTTAACCTCACTCTTTTTCTCCATATAGTCTTCCCTCCTTGCATCACTTCTACTTTGTAAAAACTTCTCATATGCTAACTTTTTCTCCCTTACTACTCTCTTCACATCATCATTCCACCAATCGCTCTTCTTCCCTCCTGCACACACTTTCCTGTAACCACAAACTTCTGCTGAACACTCTAACACTACATTTTTAAACCTACCCCATACCTCTTCGATCCCATTGCCTATGCTCTAATTAGCCCATCTATCCTCCAATAGCTGTTTATATCTTACCCTAACTGCCTCGTCTTTTAGTTTATAAACCTTCACCTCTCTCTTCCCTGATGCTTCTATTCTCCTTTTATCCCATCTACCTTTTACTCTCAGTGTAGCTACAACTAAAAAGTGATCTGATATATCTGTGGCCCCTCTATAAACATGTACATCCTGAAGTCTACTCAACAGTCTTTTATCTACCAATGCATAATCCAACAAACTACTGTCATTTCGCCCTACATCATATCTTGTATACTTATTTATCCTCTTTTTCTTAAAATATGTATTACCTATAACTAAACCTCTTTCTATACAAAGTTCAATCAAAGGGCTCCCATTATCATTTACACCTGGCACCCCAAACTTACCTACCACACCCTCTCTAAAAGTTTCTCCTACTTTAGCATTCAGGTCCCCTACCACAATTACTCTCTCACTTGCTTCAAAGGCTCCTATACATTCACTTAACATCTCCCAAAATCTCTCTCTCTCCTCTGCATTCCTCTCTTCTCCAGGTGCATACACGCTTATTATGACATATATATATATATATATATATATATATATATATATATATATATATATATATATATATATATATATATATATATATGTATATATATATATATATATATATATGTCGTGCCGAATAGGCAGAACTTGCGATCTTGGCTTAAATAGCAACGCTCATCTTGCCATATAGGACAAGTGAAAATTTGTGTATGCAATAATTTAGCCAAAATCATTCTGAACCTAACGAAAAAAATATATTTCACTGTGTTTGTTTAGTATTAAATTATTGTAAACAAATCTAAAATATATTTAGTTGGGTTAGGTTAAAATAATTTGTTCTTGTTATAATAAGGTTAGGTAAGTTTTCTAAGATTCTTTTGGTGCAAAATTATTTTTTTTTACATTAACATTAATGAAAAAAATATATCTTTAAACGTATAAAAGAAAATTTCAGAAAGGACTTAATTTTAAATGAGTCCTTGCTAATTGACCAGTTTTGCATATTCGACACGACATATATATATATATATATATATATATATATATATATATATATATATATATATATATATATATATATATATATATATATATATATATATATATGTCGTGCCGAATATGTAAAACTGGTCAATTAGCAAGAACTCATTTAAAATTAAGTCCTTTCTGAAATTTTCTCTTATACGTTTAAAGATATATTTTTTTCATTTATGTTAATGTAAAAAATTTTAATTTTGTACTAAAAGAATCTTAGAAAACTTACCTAACCTTATTATAACAAGAGCAATTTATTTTAGCCTAACCCAACTAAATATATTTTAAATACGTTTACAGTAATTTAGTACTAAACAAACACAAACAAATATATTTTTTTCGTTAGGTTCAGAATGATTTTGATGAAATTATTGCATACACAAATTTTCACTTGTCCTATATGGCAAGAAGAACGTTGCTATTTAAGCCAAGATCGCAAGTTCTGCCTATTCGGCACGACATATATATATATATATTGTTACATATGAATGATATATATTTTTCCTCGTTAAATTCGGATTGATTTTTACAGATATATGGCAATAACAAACACACACACACACACACACACACACACACACACACACACACACACACACACACACACACACACACACACACACACACACACACAAAGTCAAAGTGATTTTCAAGGCAGAATCGTTATGAAACAGAATCCTGCAGGAGAAAGCACGATTAAAGAACATACCGACGTACCAGAGGGTGTACCTTGATTGTGACAGAAATAAGAACAAAGGCAGAAACTGAAAGAAAGGGTACAAAGATGCAAGGAGGAAAGAGAGACAAAGACGGAGATTAGCATGAGAACTCGCATTCAGGAGGAAGAGCAAATACAACTTCCCTCTGAACCATTTACAGAAGGACCTCAATCATGACAACCCTAATGCAACCCAACAATCTAACACAAAACCCACACACGGTACCCACATCCCACACTCCCCTCATCACAAACTTCTCCTCCACTGCAACCGTTCATAGTTCCCCATCAGGTCTCCCACTCCCCCCCAGCCCAGCATTCTCCCAACACCACAGTTTTAGAAAAGAAGTTGAATGCATGGTATACAGATGAAGATGGAATAACAAATAAATGTGAGGAGTGGCATGAAAGAATCAAGGAGACGTCCCCACACATCATAGCACTCACAGAAACGAAACTCACTACGATGATTACAGATGCACTCTTCCCACCTGGATATCAGATCCTGAGGAAAGATCGAGGGATCAGAGGGAAAGGGGGAATTTCACTGCTCATTCAAAACGGATGGGGATTTGAGGAAATGGAAAGAATGGAGGTATTGGGCGAAAAGGACTACAGAGAGTGTAATTCAGTCTGGCAGACATAAGGTAGTCATTGTACTGCATTGTACTGCAGGAGGCTAAGAGAAGAATATGAAGAGAGCAACAGAGCATTGGTGGACATACTTGTTGAGGTTGCTAGAAAAGCACACATGGGTAGAATAAAGTTATTAGAAATGGGTTCTTTCAATCACAAGAAGATTGACTGGGGGTCCCAAAACATGGAGAGCCAACATGATGGATGTGGTACTGGAAAATATCATGCTAGGGACACTACTAGAGAGAGAGGTGAAGATGAACGAGCAAGACTGGACTTCGTATTCTCCCTGAGTAGCTCAAACATAGAGGACATCAGATATGAAAGGCCCCTTGAAGCTAGTGATCAGGTTGTTTTAAGCTTTAAATGCATACTTTATAGTTATAAGTGGAGAGGGTAACAGGAATAGGATGGGAAAGCCAAACTACAAAAGGGAGGACTACACAGACATGAAAAAATGTCTGTGAGAATTGGTAGGAAAATCAGCAAACGAAATGATGGATTACATGTAAACAAAATACAAGGAGGTAGAGGAAAGACTTGTTCCCAAGGGCAACAGAAATAATGGGAAGACCAGAACGAAGCATTGGTTTATCATAAGTTCTATGGAGGCAAGAATTAAGTGTGCTAGAGAATGGAAAAAATAAAGAACACAAAGGACCCAGGAAAATAAAGAGACTAGTCGAAAAGCCAGAAACCAACATGTACAGATAAGGAGGGAGGCCCAGAGACAATACAAAAATGTCATAGCATCGAAAGTCCAGCCTGACCCAAAACTGTTGTATAACCACATCAGGAGGAGAACAACAAAGAAGAACCAGGTAATCAAGCTGAAGAAGGAAAGTGGGGATCTCACAATAACGACCAAGAAGTATATGAGGAGCACATCATGAGATTTAAGAAGTATTTACAACGGAGACGGAAAGGACTGAGGGAAGTCAGAATAGTGGGGGTACACCAAGAAAGGATATACCAACAAGTGTTTGATGAAATACAAACAACTGCATAGAGGTGAAGGAGCTGCTAAGTGAATTTGATACCTCAAAGGTGATGGGACAGGATATCTCTCTCTGGGCCCTTAGAGAGGAAGCAGAGACACTGCATGTGCCACTAACAACAATTTTCAACACATCCATTGAAATTGGGCAACTACCTGAGGTACTGAAAGCAGAAAATGTAGTCCTTATTTTTAAGAAAGGAGACAGACACGAGGAACTACACTATAGACCAGTGTCACTGATGTGTTCGGTAAGCAAAGTCATGGAGAAGATTATCAGAAGGAGAGTGGTGGAACAAGCTTATAAACGACAACATCTTGGATTCAGGAAAGGAAAATCCTGTGTCACAAATCTACTGGAGTTTTATGACAAGGTAATGGAAGAAAGACACGAGAAAGAGAGAGATGGGTAGATCGCATTTTCTTGAAATGTATGAAGGCCTTCGACAGATTTCCTCATAGTGCATCCAGAGACCTGGACAGGCTGCAATCTGGTCCAGCAACTGGTTTCTTGAATTTAATCCCAGCAAATGGAAAGTCATGAAGATTGGGGAAGGGCAAATAAGACCACAAACAGGGTATAGGCTAGGTGGCTAAAGACTGTGTGCACATACACACACTCACACACACACACATACACACACACACACACACACACACACACACACACACACACACACACACACACACACACACACACACACACACACACAAGGAACAAGGGTGGGAGAGCAAACTAGGTGAGCTTTCTGCAAAAATGGAGAAGAGGATGGAGGCAGAGAAGAAATCGGAGTCACAAGCTGAAGCCGCAGAAACCAGGATACAGGCCCTGGAATATGAGGTAAATAGGCTGAAGCGAGTTACAGGGCTATTACCCAGAAGAGACATAGACCCTGAAGCAGGTACACCACTACTTAAGGAGAAGCTACTGAAAGACTTACTCTAAGGGCCTATCAGTCCACCAAGCAGGGATGAGGAATGAAGACGGAGTGCAATTGGGAGCAGGGATAGCAGTAAGGGAGGGGGAGGAATGTGGAGAGAGGGATAGGGCCCATGCAGAGGCACGACCATGCCACCAAGAGTCACAGGAAAAAATAAGGGAGACAATGGCCATGAGTGAGATAGTGAATTTTCAGAGAATAGGGAAGGGGGTATCTGAAGAGGAGAAATCGACTAATCAAACTGATTTTCAGGACAGAAATGGTGCCGAACAGGACCCTGCAAGACAGACTATGGCTGAGAGAATCATCAACATACAAGAGGGTGTTCCTAGACCGAGACAGAGCAAGAACAGAACGACAGTAGCTGAGGACGAGGACACAGAAATGAAAGGGGCTGGGAAGAGAGATAAGGGCAGAGCAACAAGTGCAAGCACATATAAACCCGCTCCCAGGACCCCACAAACACATTATCCCAACACAAGCCACAATTTATTTATTTTTTTATTTATTTATTAATTTGAACATGATACAGAGAAGTAGAAAAGAATACAGTTAAATGCAGCATGCCAAAGCCACTTGAATGCATAGCATTATGGGCAGGCTTAAATTAACTTAAGATTAACTAAGCAATAAAGTATTCAGTGGTAAAACATTATTGTAAACAAATAACAATTAAGCACAAATTAATATTACAAAAACAGGTCGTATGGTTGCTTGCATTGCTGTACAATCAGTATTTATTTATTTATTTATTTATGGGCACTACGCTGTAGAATCCCACTGCCAGGTCCCCAACCTTACATACCCCCAAAAATAGTGTTGGAGAGGAAGCTGAAGGCATGGTACACCAAAGCTGATGGAATAATGAATACCTGGAGTTCACCTGGAGAGGGTTTCAGGGGTCAAAGCCCCCACGGCCTGGTCTGAGACCAGGCATGGTAGGTCGGAAGAGTGGCACAAAAGAGTCAAAGTAGCATCACCAGACTTCATAGCTCTCACACAAACGAAGCTCACAGGAATGATAGCAGTTGTCATCTTTCCAATGGGATATCAGATCCTGAGGAAAAACAGAAGGAACAGAGGTTGTGGAGGAGTGGCACTGCTCATCAAAAACCGATGGGACTTTGATGAACTAGAGAAAGGAGACAGAGGAGAAGCAAGAGACTACATAATAGGAACACTTCAGTCTGAAGGGTCTAAGGTGGTAATATCATACAGTGATGTATAACCCACCACAGAACAGCAGAAGGCCAAGGCAAGAGTATCATGAAAGTAATAGAGCGATGGATGACACACTGGCTGAAGTGGCCAGAACTGCTCATGCAAGCAGGCCAAAGCTGCTGATTATGGGCGACTTCGGTCACAAGGAAATCGGCTGGGAGACCGTGGAGCCATATGGGGACCAGAAACGTAGAGGGCCGAGATGATAAAGTGTTACTGGAAAACCTCCAAGACGTAAGGCATAATACTAGACAGAGAGGGGAGGATGAACCAGCAAGACTGGACCTAATATTCACCTCGTGTAGTGCAGATATTAACGACATTACATGTGAAAGACAATTCGGGGCCAGTGATCACATGGTAGAGTTACAAGTGGAGAGGGAAACAGGAAGGGCAGGACAAATGAAGCCAAGCTACAAGATAGGGGAGTACATAGGCATCAAGAATTTCCAGCATGTGGTTCAGTGGGACAGACAACTGGAAAGGAAGTCAGTAAACGAGATGGCGGTATATGGGACAAGAATAGGCAAGGCAAAGGACTCAGGAGAATAAGGAGGGAAGTCATAGAGCCAGAAATGAATATGCACAGGTAAGAAGGGAGGCCCAACGACAATACGAAAATGACACAGCAGCGAAAGCCAAATCTGACCCGAAGCTGCTGTACAGCCACATCAGGAGGAAAACAATAGTCAAGGGCCAGGTAATCAGGCTGAGGAAGGAAGGAGGGAAGATCACAAGAAATGACCACGAAGTATTTGAGGAGCTCAACGTGAAATTCAAAGAAGTGTTCACACAGGAGACAGAAAGGACTCCAGAAAGACAGAGAGGTGGGGTACACCATCATGTGTTGGACACAATACAAACAACAGAGGAAGAAGTGAAGAGGTTGCTAAGTGAGCTACATACCTCACAGGCGATGGGGCCGAATAACATTTCTCCATGGGTCCTGAGAGAGGCAGCAGAGGTGCTATATATACCACTATCAACAATCTTCAACACATCTATCGAAACACGGCGACTGCAAATATAGTCCCAATTTTTAAAAAAGGAGACAGACATGAAGCATTAAACTACAGACCAGTGTCACTGATATGTACAGTGTGCAGAGTCACGGTGAAGATTATCAGGAGAAGAGTGGTGGAACACCTAGAAAGGGATGAGTTTATCAACGACAACCAGCATGGTATCAGGGACAGGAAATCCTGTGTCACAAACCTACTGGAGTTCTATGACAGGGTGACAGCATGTAAAGTAAAAGGACACAAGTGCAACTAATGTGACATTTTATTGTGGCAACGTTTCGCTCTCCAGGAGCTTTGTCAAGCCGATACAATCGGCTTGTATCGGCTTCACAAAGCTCCTGGAGAGCGAAACGTTGCCACAATAAAATGTCACATTAGTTGCACTTGTGTCCTTTTACTTTACATATTGTCGGTAATTCTACAAACATTATTACAAGATGACAGCAGTAAGGCAGGAGAGAGAGGGATGGGTAGATTGCATTTTCTTGGACTGTAAAAAGGCGTGTGACAGTTTCATACAAGAGATTAGAGCAAAAGTTGGAGGACCATTAGCAATAACAGGGAAGGCACTGCAATGGATCAGGGAATACCTGTCAGGAAGACAACAACGTGTCATTGTACGTGGCGAGGTGTCAGAGTGGGCGCCTGTGACGAGCGGGGATCCACAGGGGTCAGCCTTAGGACCAGAGTAGTTTCTGGTATTTGTGAACGACTTGACAGACGGAATAGACTCAAAAGTGTCCCTGTTTGCAGATGATGTGAAGTTGATGAGAAGAATTCAATCTACTGAGGACCAAGCAGAACTACAAAGGGATCTGTACATGCTACAGGCATGGTCCAGGAACTGACTCCTGGAGTTTGACCCCACCAAGTGCAAAGTCATGAAGATTGAGGAAGGACCACAAACGGAGTGCACTCTAGGGGGTCAGAGACTGTAAACCTCATTCAAGGTAAAGAATCTTGGGGTGAGGATAACACTGGGCACATCTCCTGAGGCGCACATCACCCAGATAACTGCTGCAGCGTACAGGCACCTAGCAATCCTAAGAACAGCCTTCTGATATCTTACTATGGAATCGTTCAGGACTATGTACACTGTGTATGTTAGGCCTATATTGGGATATGCAGCCCCAGTTTGGAACCCACATCTAGCCAAGCACGTAAGGAAACTAGAGAAAGTACAAAGATATGGAACAAGACTAGTCCCAGAGCTAAGCGGCATGTCCTACGAGGAAAGGTTAACGGAAATTGACTTGACGACACTGGAGGACAGAAGAGATAGAAGGGGTGTGATAACGACATTTAATATACTGAGAGGAATAGGTGTTCCTCTCAATCTACATAAACGACAAAGATGAGGGAATAAATAGCGACATAAGCAAATTTGCTGATGACACCAAAATAGGCCGTCCAATTCAATCTAATGAGGACATTAGAGCACTCCAGGATGATTTGAATAGACTGAGGCAGTGCTCGGAGAAGTGGCAGATGCAGTTTAATATAGACAAGCGCAAACTTCTAAATGTTGGCAAGGAAACTAATCATGCCACATATAAACTGAAAAATGTAGTTCTTAATATTGCGAATTGGGAAAATTATTTAGGAGCTCTGGTTAGCAGTAATCTAAAACCAAGACAACAGTGCATTAGTGTTCGCAATAAAGCTAACAGAATCCTTGGCTTCATAGCAAGAAGTATAAATGATAGAAGTCCTCAACTCTATATATCTTTGGTTAGGCCTCATTTAGACTATGCTGCACAGTTCTGGTCACCGTATTACAGAATGGATGTAAATGCACTGGAAAACGTACAAAGGAGAATGACAAAGATTATCCCATGTATCAGAAATCTTCCCTATGAGGATAGACTGAGGGCCCTGAACCTGCACTGTCCAGAAAGGCGTATAACTAGGGGGGATATGATTAAGGTTACCTGCAGGCTATTCCGGGGATCAACGCCCCCGCGGCCAGGTCCATGACCAGGCCTCCCGGTGGATCAGGGCCTGATCAACCAGGCTGTTACTGCTGGCCGCACGCAGTCCAATGAACGAGCCACAGTCCGGCTGATCCGGCACTGACTTTAGGTATCTGTCCAGTTCTCTTTTGAAGGCAGCCATGGGCTTATTTGCAATTTCCCTAATGCTTGATGGGATGCTGTTGAACAGTCTTGGGCCCCGGGCACTTATGGTGCTTTCCCTTAGTGTACCAATGGCCCCCCTACTTTTAATTGGGGGCATTTTGCATCGCCTGCCCAGTCTTTTACTTTCCAAGGGAGTGATTTCTGTGTGCAGATTCGGGACCATTCCTTCCAGGATTTTCCAAGTGTAGATTATGATGCATAAATGGAAAACAGGAATTAATAAAGGGGAAGTAAATAGCGTGCTAAAAATATCTAACATAGACAGGACTCGCAGCAATGGCTTTAAATTGGAAAATTTCAGATTCAGGAAGGATATAGGAAAGCACTGGTTTGGTAATAGAGTTGTGGATGAGTGGAACAAACTCCCGAGTACCGTCATAGACGCTAAGACGTTGTGTAGCTTTAAAAATAGGTTGGATAAATACATGAGTGGGTGTGGGTGAGTGAGAGTTGGAGCTAACTAGCTTGTGCTATTAGGTCGGGTGCACTGCTCCTCCCTTAAGTGACGTGTCTGACCTCACTAGGTCAAGGCATTGGCTTAAGCCGGTACGAGAATTGGAGCTGCCTCGCATGGGCCAGTAGGCCTGCTGCAGCGTTCCTTCTTTCTTATGTTCTTATGACAAGGTGGACAGCGATAGGATAGTCGTTACAAAAAACGCGATTCTAAAAGCTTAGAGATCTCCAGTGAATACTAGAAAGGACTGCCCTTCTAGCATCCAGCCTGTTACTGGGTTTTCGTAACAAGTAGTCAGTATCCTTGTCCAATTATCCATTAAAATTCAGTATGGTTCAATAGTGCTTTAGGATTACAACTGGTAGGCTACTAACTAGAGAAATTAAAATTTAATAAATTTATTAAGTAGTAAGTCGTCTAGAGGTATATTATCAAATTAAATTAATTACAGCAATCAAAATAAAATCAATCTCTCGAGTGCAATATTATTGTGCTGAAAGCACATATCACATTTATAATTCTTAAGTACCGTCAGGTACATTAACATTTAATAAGATATTACAAATATGTACAAGTGTGTGTATGCGTGTAAGTGCTCTTAAGTAGTTAGCTATGTCTCAAGACTCGAATAAGACTTAAACAAGTGACTGACAAAGTCCTCAAATAAACTAACTTCTTGACCGACTGGCAACCCGAACAGTCTGCTTGAACAACAAAGAATGCTAAGCCCAATAGCAATGCAATATCAAGCGACTGCGACACAGAATCAGGAACAAGGAGATAATATAACGACACTAAGTAGGGACCATCAGCAGATCCTCCACAAAAGTTACAAAACTCCCATAGAAAAAACGCGACTGTGACAATACACAGAAACCAGTACAAAATTAGGTCAGAAGCTATAGCTAAGGACCTGAGATACTCAGAGTGTCTAAGCGACACACAACCTCAGTACAACGTCGAAAATCACTAAGTCTTTACAATGTTCTGTGAACAGAGTTCTACAGAACTAACAAGAATAATGAGACAGACAATCTGTCCAACCACCAAGCGAGTCTCCAGCAGACTGTCAGACAGACAATCCGTCCAACCCGCAAGCGAGTCTCCAGCAGACTGACTACTTTACGAGAGGTGAGGACACCCCCCCCTCGATCACGTGATAGCTACGTGGACAGCGCAGCTCAGAAGCCGGCAGTATAACGAGCGACAAGCGATAATTACAGTAGTCTGACAATCAAGACTAACTGAGCACATTTTATATACATCCTAACAACATAAGTCAAATAAGAATATAACAGTCAAATAATAATATAAAGTCATACATTTACGATTTAGCTATTATCGCAAATATAAGCAATATATAATTAAATGAAAAGGTAATATACATTATATATACATGATAATCATTGTAACCCATTCAGGGGTTGCAACACCCCCCCAACACGACAGAGGGTCGCACTAGGAGTTGCATTGTCTTTCACATTATTTCTGATTACTCATATCAATACTATTATCAATATAAAATTTGATCAGTCTCTCGTGCCAAGCACCTCTACAATTTCACAGCGTCCGTCACTAGGATATGCCCCTAGGTACTAGGGCAGTACACAGTATCGTATCTGCATACTCGTGGTTATGTACATCAGTGTAGAGACAGGATAGCGCTGACAAGGAGGGCACGTTGAGGCTCGATCATAGTAGAAGAGACTGCATTCCACTCTTAAGTAGTGGTTGTGGAATGCTAGGCAGTATGAACATCTGAATATGAAACAGCTTAAGGTGTGTAGTGAGGGGGGGGTCTGCGGCAGGACAGTGTTGCGTCACGCAGTACATCACCCGCACCACACTACTCACTCAACACTCAGCTTGTCTCCTCCTCACACAACATTACTGTGAATATATAAATATAATAATTAGACATGACATGAGTATATATAGTTAATATGGGCTGGAGGGATTAAGTTACTTTACTGAATTTGACATAGCAAGTAACAAAAGGTATTTGGGCATAAAATTACGTTAATTTAATGTAACTGATAATTATTAAGGACGAGACAGAGCGTCAGCAATTACATTACAATGACCACTTATGTGTTTTATACTAATAGAATAAGGTTGGATTCTGAGGGCCCACCTCATGATCCTAGCATTTTTACTTTTCATCGTATTTATATAAGTGAGTGGATTGTGGTCTGAAAAAACGTTAATTTTAAATGGGGAAGTGCCCAAATACACGTCAAAATGTTCCAAGGACACCACAAGAGCTAGAGCCTCTTTCTCAATAGTGGCATAATTTTTCTGGTGTCGTTTAAGCTTAGATGAATAGTAACATATAGGATGGAGAATGTCAGTGGATGTTGACTGTTGGAGCAGCACAGCACCCACTGCATAACAACTCGCATCTATATGTAAAAAGAAGGGAAGATTGAAAATAGGACTTTTCAACACAGGAGCAGAGGATAGCAAGCGCTTCAACCTTTTGAACGAGTCTGAACAATCTCTAGTCCAGGTGAACTGAACTTTGCTACTAGAGCTCATAGTGAGAGGTGTAGGTGGAGGTGTGTGCGCTGGCTTGCCTGTCACTTGACACACGTGACAACGTCGCACATGATCAGCAACTGTTTCCTTCATCTTTGGCCAAGTAAAATGTTTTGCCAGTTTACCGAGTGTCTTCTTGACACCCAACTGTCCTCCTATGGGACTATTGTGAGCAAAATCAATGGCTTGTTCACGAAATGTAACTGGTAACACAGCGAGATGCTTGACTGTGGTGGAAACACTATCAGCTGACAACTTACATGTATTTTTCTCCATCAGTACACCGTTACTATAATAGTAACAATTATCGAGATCCTTTGCTTCACTTTCAGTAACTGCTATGTCTCTCAGTCTTTCCAGTGACTGATCAACAAACTGATCCTTGATTAAATCATCATGAGTTAGAAATTTAACGTCAGTTGTGTCCTGACTAGGTTGATGACCGGGGGGAGTCAGTGTTAATGATCCTGGGCGCAGAGCGTCACTAAACAACATATTCAACCCCAAATCATTGTCATCAACTAACTCAACAGGAGACAAGGATGGTTGTTGAATTTTGGACATAGCTCTAGTAATTGCACTGAGAGGAAATAAAATAGGTTTCTCTCTACAAGCTTCAATGGCATAATTATCATCAGTGGTATTATCAATCACAAGTGGTTCTTTACATATACCAGCATGAAGGATATCGTTCCCTATCAACAAGTCCACTGACCTGATGGGAAATACACCACTGGATATACCCACTGAAAAATAACCAGTATAATAGCTTGTTTCGATATAAATTTTGTGCAGAGGCACTTTTATAACAGCCCCTCCATAGGCTTCTAACAATACATCTATCTTGGTATAGGTATCGTCAGTTATGGGCAGTACATCTTCTCTTAATAATGTGAGATAACTGCCAGTGTCTCTGAAAGAAATTATCTCAGTTAGATGTGATTCGTCAAATCCTACTTTATCTCTCGAAAAGTAAGGACTCATCGCTGAACGAATCTTTTCGTCAGATACACTTTCTGACGCTAGTCATCTATTCTGAGTAACATTATCTAAAACAGTAGGATAAGAGGAATTGCTAGGATTTTGGTGTCTTTGTTGCTCGGAAGAGGATACGACTTGAGTGGGGGCGCCAGCCGCACGACTGTTTCTTGTATCTCTTTCCAACTTATAGCAATACTCTCTAGTATGTCCTTTTCTGTTACAATAGGTACATTTAACTTTCTTCTTCTCGATATCAGATTTCTGTCTAGCCACAGAGACAGATTCAGGATTGTGAGTTTTCCTGGTAAAGGTACAAGAAGTTACAGTAACAGGTACATTAGGCCGGCAATGAGCAGCTGATTTAGGTTGCCAACTTCTAGGACAATTTTTAGTTACCTTGTTTCTGAGTGTTTTAGTACGTACAAGTCTGTGAGAAATCTCGTAATTGTCTGCTAATGCTGCAGTTTCCAGAATATCCGAGGTAGTATGATCGATCAGATATTCTTGTATGTCAGCAGGCATACAGTTGTTAAACTCTTCATGTAGTAACAACTGAACTAGACTGGCGTAGTTGGTACACTTAGCAGCTCTAGACCATCTCTCAAATGCAACTTTTTTCTCACGAGCAAACTCTACACAAGTTTGATCTTGTCGTCGTTGTAAGGTACGAAATGCTCTTTGATAACTTACAGGTAACAAGTTATATGTCTCTAGAATAGTTTGTTTGACAGCGTCATAACTAATGTACTTGGCAAATGGTAAGGCTGCAGTACAAGTTTGAGCTCTTCCCGTCAATGCTGTATGAAGCAATGTTGCCCAGTGCTTACGTGGCCAGTTCATAGCACGAGCCTGGTTCTCAAACACATCAAAATATGTGTCTAAGTCACTTTCAAAAAACTTAGGAACCATAGATGCAGCTTTCTGCACATTAAATGTGTCCTGTGATCTATCAGTCTGTTGTCTTAACAGACGAACATTTTCTCTTTGGAAATCTTCTTCGTTCAATCTCCTCTGTGCCTCAATTTGTGCAGTCTGCAACATAATGAGGCGTTCAAACCTCTCAAACTGTTCCTGAGAGATAGGACCAGTGGGTAATGGAGGAGTAGGGAAATTAACATGGTCTGGACGGTCCTTAGGTCGGACACTTGGTCCAGCCGTCTCTAGAGAGTCTAGATCTGGTCTAGGATAAGTAAATACAGGTGTAGTATACACTGTACTAGTATTAGGCTGTGTCATCCAACCTGCTATACTCTGTACTATAGTGTCAGTGAAGGAAGGAGCGAGCGAGAACTGATCTACACTAGGCTCGTACACTAGGCTCACTTCTGCCTTAGTTACTCTTTCATCTTCATCAAATAGAGTCATACTTCCTAATTGTGACACTAGGCTTTCTGAATCTGAATCATAATCAGACATCTCTGTATGAGCAGGAAACAATATATCTTTAATTAATGCTCTGACAGTTTCAGCTGTGTAATTCCTGTTATACGTCACACCGAGATTTTTGGCTACTTGCCAACACGTCTGAAGTTTTAATGTACTTAACTCAGACAAAGTCAGAGTATCAATTAACTGTTTCACTTTGGCATACATCACAAAAATAATTGTACTACGAGAGAGTGATTATGGGAAACTATAATCCTGATAGGAATTTTAGTGTTGGATGTCTTAGAGCTAGAACTCATAAACAGTATTTCCATCTCCTTGGATCAAGAGACTCAGTCAGGTACATACATCCACCTGGTATGTTGTACAAGACTAAACTCGAAGTCTTCAGATTAGGAAAGTACTCAAAGTGTTTGATCATAGATTCACTAGTATGTCAAACTGGACAATTTCTCCAACACCTTGGATCAAGAGCCTCCCGGACAGGCCCCCATTTGTTACAAAAAACGCGATTCTAAAAGCTTAGAGATCTCCAGTGAATACTAGAAAGGACTGCCCTTCTAGCATCCAGCCTGTTACTGGGTTTTCGTAACAAGTAGTCAGTATCCTTGTCCAATTATCCATTAAAATTCAGTATGGTTCAATAGTGCTTTAGGATTACAACTGGTAGGCTACTAACTAGAGAAATTAAAATTTAATAAATTTATTAAGTAGTAAGTCGTCTAGAGGTATATTATTAAATTAAATTAATTACAGCAATCAAAATAAAATCAATCTCTCGAGTGCAATATTATTGTGCTGAAAGCACATATCACATTTATAATTCTTAAGTACCGTCAGGTACATTAACATTTAATAAGATATTACAAATATGTACAAGTGTGTGTATGCGTGTAAGTGCTCTTAAGTAGTTAGCTATGTCTCAAGACTCGAATAAGACTTAAACAAGTGACTGACAAAGTCCTCAAATAAACTAACTTCTTGACCGACTGGCAACCCGAACAGTCTGCTTGAACAACAAAGAATGCTAAGCCCAATAGCAATGCAATATCAAGCGACTGCGACACAGAATCAGGAACAAGGAGATAATATAACGACACTAAGTAGGGACCATCAGCAGATCCTCCACAAAAGTTACAAAACTCCCATAGAAAAAACGCGACTGTGACAATACACAGAAACCAGTACAAAATTAGGTCAGAAGCTATAGCTAAGGACCTGAGATACTCAGAGTGTCTAAGCGACACACAACCTCAGTACAACGTCGAAAATCACTAAGTCTTTACAATGTTCTGTGAACAGAGTTCTACAGAACTAACAAGAATAATGAGACAGACAATCTGTCCAACCACCAAGCGAGTCTCCAGCAGACTGTCAGACAGACAATCCGTCCAACCAGCAAGCGAGTCTCCAGCAGACTGTCAGACAGACAATCTGTCCAACCAGCAAGCGAGTCTCCAGCAGACTGACTACTTTACGAGAGGTGAGGACACCCCCCCCCCTCGATCACGTGATAGCTACGTGGACAGCGCAGCTCAGAAGCCGGCAGTATAACGAGCGACAAGCGATAATTACAGTAGTTTGACAATCAAGACTAACTGAGCACATTTTATATACATCCTAACAACATAAGTCAAATAAGAATATAACAGTCAAATAATAATATAAAGTCATACATTTACGATTTAGCTATTATCGCAAATATAAGCAATATATAATTAAATGAAAAGGTAATATACATTATATATACATGATAATCATTGTAACCCATTCAAGGGTTGCAACAATAGTCCAGAGATGGGACACAGCAACATGGGGTCACAGTTTGAAGTTCAAGACTCAGATGAATCACAGTGATGTTAGGAAGTATTTCTTCAGTCACAGAGTTGTCAGAGTTGAGAAGTGATGTGGTGGAGTCAGGATCCATACATACATGATAAGGCTCATGGAGTAGGAAGTGTGGGGCCAAGAGCTGTGACCCCGACCCCTGCAACCACTACTAGGTGAAGTGAATTCACACACAAAAAAATCACAAAAAAATCTTTTATTCAATTATAATTTTTTTCATTGACAAAGATTTAAATTGCATTGTTTTTGGAGCAATCATATCTTTCAATCGTCGCTTAACCTAACTTAAACTAGTGTATTTTTTTAGGTAAATTCTCCTATATATAGCACAGATCAGTTTAAATTTATTTAATATTTCTTACAATCAATGATATATGTATATATCGTTATGCTCATACTGATTTCCCTTGATTTATTGCGAAAACAAAAATATTCTGCTAATTCGGCAGAGGACAGCCTAGACGAATAAGCCAAATTCGTCAGTTTAGCTTAATCGATAAGACGTACGACGTATTTATTTACATAAACTGAAATCGTGATCAAGATCACTTGAGAAAATATTTCCGTGAACATTTTCTCTGCAGCATCTTGACTGTATTGTTCTGCAATCACTGGTTTTCATCTTTACTACATATCTACCACTATATCCTTCTAGGCTGTGGTAGTCATCTCCTCGGCATTTTTTCAACTTTGCTTCTTCTAGGCTGTTATCATATGAGAAATGCGCTACTCAGCCTCCTTCGGGCTCTGGTCGTTATCTCAGCTTCATGTACATCATTGAGCCATTCTTGACTGTGGTCGTCGATCCTACGGCATCATCACTTTACTTGCCCAGGCTGTGGATGTCATCTTAGTAGTATCATTTGAAGCCACTTCCTGGCTGTTTTCTTCAGCTTGGCTCATTTTCACTACTCAACCATTCTCAGGTAGACGTTATTAATCATCATACCAGCATCACCATCTCCCTGCTTTTCCTAGGCTGTGGTCTTTATCTTATTAGCATAAATTCTCGACCTCTCAAAAGCTGTGGCTGTCATCTCATCACAATCGCCACCACTCTGCATCCTCAAGGTTGAGATTGTCATCTTAGTGGCATCTTCACTACTCAGCCTTCCTAAAGTTGAGGTCGTATTCTTAGAAGCATCACTCCCATTCTGCTTTCTCTAGCTTATAGTCGTCATGTTAGAAGCATCTCCACGTCTCAGCTTCTCCCAGGCTATGGTCACTATCTCAGGATCATCTACACCACACATCCTTCCCCAGGCTATCCTCATTTCGGCAGTACCTCCACCAGTCTGCCTTCCCAACAGTAAGGTCGCCATCTCAGCAGCATTTTTATAACTCTGCATCCCCTCAGCCTGTAGTCGTCATATCAGCTGCATTTTCACCATTTAGCCTTTTCAAGGCTGTGGGGGTCCTTTCTTACAGTATTTCAACTACTCTGCTACACCCAGGCAGTAGTCATAATCTCACCATCATCTAGGCAAACTTGCCTTACCCAGGCTGTGGTCGTTATCTTAGCTGCACATCAACCACTCTGCTTCCTCCAGTCTCTTGTAATCATTTTAGAAGCATCTCAACCACTCTGATTTCCCCAGGCTGTGGTCATCTCTCAGCAGCATCTCAACTACTGTGCTTCCTACAGGCTATGGTGATAATCTCAGCAGCAACACCACTACCTTGCTTGCCTCAGGCTATGGTCGTCATCTCAGCAGCAGTTCCACTACCTTGCTTCCCCCAGGCTGTGGTCGTTATCTCAACAGTAACTCCACTGCTCTGCTTTCCCCAGGCTATGGTAGACTGGTCGTCATCCCAGCGGCATCATTACTGCTCTGCCTCCTCCAGGCTGTGGTCGTCATCTCAGAAGAAACTCCACTGCTCTGCTTCCTGTAGGTTGTGGTCGTCATCTCAGTGGCATCACCACCACTCAGCCAGGCTGGGACGCACTTGATCTCATTTTGGAAGCATCGGAAAATAATCAGGGAGGAGCAGCGGGCCTCATTACCTGAGGCCACAACGAGCGAGGCAAGATTGTAATGGAAAATATCTTAGGTGGGTTGGCGGAGACAGTATGTTGTGTCTGTCAGCCTCTTTTGCTGGTGGTATTTTATTTGTTTGGAGAAATATGAAAATGTCTCCTCAAGTAGGCCACGGTCATACAATAATCTACAGCTGCCTTACCGGTTTTGCCCTGTAATAAACGAAGATCACATTATGAGATGTGATAGTAGGTTTTCCATTCCACATAACAAACGAAGGATAACCAGGGTGCTGTCTTGGGATCTTCCTGCAACACTATTCGTAGAGAAGGTAATACCACTGATGTCTAGAAATATTTTTACTTTGTGTTTTCATTTATTTAATTAAGAGACTACTAACTAGCGTAAATTCACAATATATGAACATATGGTGAATTTACGAAGTGGATTTGTTTATGAGAAAATTAGTCTAAACATAACTATAAAATTATACATAATTTACTATAATATATTTAATAAAATTTACATTATTTATATATATTTTGTCGAAATGTTCACATTGATTTTTGCTGATTTTTGGCAAATAAAGCTCATTCTACTAATTCTGAGTGATTATGCAGAAAATTCGTAGTTTGTAGATTAGAAGGAGGAAGTATAATACAAAGTGCTGAAGAGGGGTTGTTGAGGTGGTTCGGACATTCAGAGAGGTTGGAACAAAACAGAATGACTTAGAGGACATATAATTTTGAAGAGGAAGGAAAGTGTAGTTGAGATCATCCTAGGAAGGAGGGTGTTGGCACCTGGAGAAGAAGTTGATATCCTTGGGGTGAAATTTGACTTCAAACTAACCATGAAGAACCATGTTGTAAATCTTGCAAACAAGGCAGCCGGGAAGCTTACAGCACTTCGCCGTATCTCGCATCTGCTTGACAGTAGGGGTTGCAAGATTCTGTACGAGGCACAAGTACGCTCACACCTTGAGTATGCTCCACTTTCTTGGTTTGCCTGCCCCCCCCCTCCCTCTCATTTGCGACTGCTTGACAGAGTAGAGAACAGAGCAAGACGTCTCATCTCTTGCCTGGACACATTCTGGATAGATCTGTCATTTCAGCAGAGCCTTCAACATAGGAGGGATGTGGGTGGGCTTACTGTTATGTACAAGGCCAATATTGTCAAAGTACCACACTTGGATCCACTTCGAGGACAGCGTGAAACAAGCTTTTATGCCACAAGACGGGCAGAAAGCAGCAACTTCACTCTGGCTGTACCCTTCTCCAGAATTTCACTTCATCTGAGGTCATATATACCCAGGATGACTCGAGTATGGAACACATTCGTACAGCATAATGATGTCAACGAGATAAAGTCAGTTGATCAGATGAAAATGCTGGCCCACAGATGGCTCCAACTTCGTCCTGTTCCCTACTTGTATGTCTCATAACAATAAAAATGCTTTCAAATGAGCTGATGTAGATAACAGCTCTTAGCTTGCCAATAAAGTTAGGAATCCTTAACCTGTAAATAGCTTGTCAATAAAGCTAGGGATCCTTAACCTTGTCTCGCTTCCAGCGAGCTTGCATGAGCGAGTTAGATACGAGTAAAAAGAGTGTGAACAAGGTAACATGTATGAAGATATTAGTCATTTAGCCAAACTTGAGCCCTGGAGGTGAGAAATACAGTACCTGAACTCTGAAGGAGTGATGGAGATATGTGTCAATTATCCACCTCTTTCAAGACAGATGATGGAGTGAATGAGATATATATATATATATATATATATATATATATATATATATATATATATATATATATATATATATATATATATATATATATATATATATATGCAATAAGATCACAGTAAACAGGTGATTTCAGAATATGCAAAACAACCACTGTGAAAGGATAGAGAAATTCCAAGCGCTTTCGTGACTACTCACATTATCAAGGAACAATTATTCCTTGATAATGTGAGTAGTCACGAAAGCGCTTGGAATTTCTCTATTCTTTCACAGGCTCAGTGCGGCTGTTAATAGGGGTAATGCTTGCTATATTTTGGGCACACGCCCCAGCTCTGAGGAGCTGAATGAGATTTTCGCCTTATAATCGGTGATACACACGTATCAACATGTACCGTATATGCCACCTTTATATCAACAATGTATCTCTTAAATCTTTTGTACCATATTATGTAATAAAATATTCCTATTGGTAAAAAAAAATATGAAAAAATGGGGTGGTAGGGAAAGTTGAAAATTCAAACGGCTTCAGGAAGAAATCAAAATATTCATACTAGAAGCCTCTTCATCCACTTTTCCGATTCTATGGGTCCCACAATTTACACAACAGGTGGACCCCATCCTGTATATATATATATATATATATATATATATATATATATATATATATATATATATATATGTATATATATGTATATATATATATATATATAAGTAGTCAAAAAAGCGGCTGGGGGAGGAACTTCCGGTAAAGGCTTGCGGCTGGGCGAGGAACTTCCGGTTTAGGCTTTTTCCTGGGCGAGGAACTTCCGGTTTGGGCCTTCCACTGAGCGAGGTATCCGGTCTAGGACCAGCAGCTGGAGGGTCACCTTTTCACACCTAGGTGTTACTTCCGGTTTTTGACCATGACCTCGCCCTCGAGACTACCTCACCCTTGACCCCCCAACCAATACCCCCACCCCCCACGACCCCCCCGCCTCGCGACCCCACCATCGCGCCGCGCGCCCGCCCGCGCGCCCGCCCGCGCGCCGCGCCCGCGCGCCCCGCCCGCGCGCCCGCCCGCCGCGCGCCCGCCCGCGTGCCCGCCCGCGCCCTTCGCGACCCCCGCCCGCGCGCCCGCCCGCGCGCCCCGCCCCGCCCGCGCGCCCGCCCGCGCCCTCCGCCCGCGCCTTCTGCTGCGCCTTCTGCAGCGTCATCCGGATCGCCCCAGCGCCTCGAATTTTTTCCGATTTTTTTCGAATTTTTTTTTGAATTTCATTTTCTTGTGCTCTCCATCTCCTCGGATCAAATTTTTGAGGTTCCCCCTCTCACTTTCACCCCCATCCCAAAATTTCTCAATATTACCAAGTTTTTGGATTCCCCCCTATGGGGGTTTCGAAATTCTCCATCTCCTTGGATCAAGGGTTTTGAATTTCTCCATCTCCTTGGATCAAGGGTTTTTGAATTTCCCCCTATGGGGGTTTCGAAATTCTTATGATCTCCTCGGATCCCCCCTCCCACTTTCACCCCCACCCCAAAATTTCTCGATAATACAAGTTTTTGGATCCCCCCTATGGGGTTTTCGAAATTCTCCATCTCCTCGGATCAAGTTTTTTGGATTCCCCCCTATGGGGGTTTCGAAAGTCTCCATCTCCTTGGATCTAGGTTTTTTTGGGTACCCCTCCTTTCACCCCCCATCCCCAAACAATTTCTCAATATCAAAGTCTCCACTTCCTCGGATCCCCCTCCCACTTTCACCCCCCAACCCCAAAAATTTTTCTCGATAATACCAAGACTCCATCTCCTCGGATCAAGTTTTTTTTGGATCCCCCCCCCTATGGGGTTTTCGAAATTCTCCATCTCCTCGGATCAAATTTTCTCGATAATACCAAGACTCCATCTCCTCAGATCAAATTTTTTGGATCCCCCTATGGGGGTTTCGAAAGTCTCCATCTCCTTGGATCAAGTTTTTTGGATTCCCCCCTATGGGGTTTTCGAAATTCTCCAATTCCTTGGATCAAATTTTTGGGTACCCCTCCTTTCACCCCAAATTTTCTCGACAATACCATGACTCCATCTCCTCGGATCAAGTTTTTTGGATCCCCCCTATGGGGTTTTCGAAATTCTCCATCTCCTCGGATCAAATTTTCTCGACAATACCATGACTCCATCTCCTCGGATCAAGTTTTTCTCGAAATCAAAGTCTCCATCTCCTTGGATCAAATTTTTGGATTACCCCTCTCACTTTCACTCCCACCCCAAAATTTCTCGATAATACCAAGACTCCATCTCCTTGGATCAAGGTTTTTGGATTCCCCCCTCTGGGGGTAAGCATTCAAATGAACTCCTCCTATGGGGCATGCTTACTACAGGTCTAATGAAGGGTGTTTACTCGACGGTCAGTGACGTCAGTATTCCTCTCATTAAGTTAAATGAACTAAAAAGGACCACGCGCACACAGGTTGAATCTTGTCTACCCTTTTACCCACCCTCCCAAACCCTCACACTCCAACCAACACCTCACAATTTTCACTCATAACCCCCAATTTTTCTCGTTTTAACCCTTTTAGTTCATTAAAGTTAATAAGGGGACACATGCATCAGAAAGTCACCACATCGCTTACATCCACTTTCGTTAAATTCACTACTCACAATTTTACATATTACGAAGTTAAATACGCACTTTTACTTTGAACATCTTCAAAACACTCTCATAAATCATTTGAATACTCACAAAAAATACCTTTATACATTTCCAAACAACACTGAAATACTCCAAAAACATCATTCGAACACCCCCAAATCACCTCTGAATACTCCCAGAACACCTTCATAAGTACTCTTGCACACCATTTGAACACCTTCATAAGTACTCTCATAATCATTTGTACACCTTCAAAAAACACCTTTGAATACTCACATAAACACCCTTGAACACCTTCAAAACACCTTTGAACATTTCCAATCAACACTGAAACACTTCCAAAAACACAATTTGAGTACTCCCAATTACACCACTGAATTCTACTAAAACACCGCTGAATTCAATCAAAACACCCTTGAACACCTTCAAAACACCTTCAAAGCACTCTCATAATCATTTGAACACACTCAAAACACCTTTGAATAACCTCAAAACACCTTTGAACACCTTCAAAACACCCTTGAACACTTTCAAAACACCCTTGAACACCTTCAAAACACCCTTCAACACCTTCAAACACCCTTGAACACCTTCAAAACACTCTTGAACACCTTCAAAAACACCTTTGAACATTTCCAATCAACACTGAAACACTTCCAAAAAAACACAATTTGAGTACTCCCAATTACACCACTGATTACTACTAAAACACCGCTGAATTCAATCAAAACACCCTTCAACACCTTCAAACACCCTTGAACACACTCAAAACAGCCTTCAACACCTTCAAAACACCTTTGAACACCTTCAAAACACCTTTGATCACATTCAAAACACTCTCATAAACATTTGAACACACTCAAAACACCTTTGAATAACCTCAAAACACCTTTGAACACCTTCAAAACACCCTTGAACACCCTTGATCACCTTCAAAAAAAACAACATTCGAACACACTCAAAACACCTTTGAACACCTTTGAACATTTCCAAACAACACTGAAACACTTCCAAAAAAAACACCATTTGAGTACTCCCAAATACACCACTGAATACTAAAACACCACTGAATACACTCAAAACACCACCAAAATCACCATAAACTAAGATCAACACCCACAACCCACAACACCCACAATTTTTTCTCGTTTTATCTAATTTCATCAGAAAGTCACAACACCCACACCTCCCATTTTTTTTTTCTCGTTTTAACCCTTTTAACCCTTTTAGTTCATTAAAGTTAATAAGGGGCCACACTACATCAGAAAAAGTCACAAAAACAACCCACTTATAACGTCTTTTCGGTATCTCTAGTTCGACAACAACACCCACATCCCACATCACCCACATCCCACATCCCACATCCCACACACACACACAGACACACACACAGGACTGCAAAGAGACCTGGAGAGGCTGGACATGTGGTCCAGTAACTGGCTCCTCGAATTCAATCCAGCCAAATGCAAAGTCATGAAGATTGGGGAGGGGCAAAGAAGACCGCAGACAGAATATAGGCTAGGTGGACAAAGACTACAGACCTCACTCAGGGAGAAAGACCTTGGGGTGACCATAACACCGAGTACATCACCGGAGGCACACATCAACCAAATAACCGCTGCAGCATACGGGCGCCTGGCAAACCTGAGAATAGCGTTCCGATACCTCAATAAGGAATCGTTCAAGACACTGTACACTGTGTATGTTAGGCCCATACTGGAGTATGCAGCACCAGTCTGGAACCCACACCTGGTCAAGCACGTCAAGAAGTTAGAGAAAGTACAAAGGTTTGCAACAAGGCTAGTCCCAGAGCTCAAGGGAATGTCGTACGAGGAAAGGTTAAGGGAAATCGGACTGACGACACTGGAGGACAGAAGGGTCAGGGGAGACATGATAACGACATACAAGATACTGCGGGGAATAGACAAGGTGGACAGAGATAGGATGTTCCAGAGAGGGGACACAGGGACAAGGGGTCACAACTGGAAGCTGAAGACTCAGACGAGTCACAGGGACGTTAGGAAGTATTTCTTCAGTCATAGAGTTGTCAGCAAGTGGAATAGCCTAGCAAGTGAAGTAGTGGAGGCAGGAACCATACATAGTTTTAAGAAGAGGTATGACAAAGCTCAGGAAGCAGAGAGAGAGAGGATCCAGTAGCGATCAGTGAAGAGGCGGGGCCAGGAGCTGAGTCTCGACCCCTGCAACCACAATTAGGTGAGTACACACACACACATCCCTAACCTAGCCTAACCTAACCTAACTTATCCTAACATAACCTAACCTAACCTAACCTAACCTAACCTAACTTATCCTAACCTAGCCTAACCTAACCTAACCTAACCTTACCTAACTTATCCTAACCTAACCCAACCTAACCCAACCTAACCTAACCTAACTTAACCTAACCTAACCTAACCTAACCGAACCTACCCTAACCTAACCTTACCTAACATAACCTAACCTAACCTAACCTAACCTAACTTAACCTAACCCAACCTAACCTAACCTAACCTAGCCTAACCTAACTTAACCTAACCTAACCTAACCTACCCTAACTTATCCTAACCTAACCTAACCTATCTTAACCTTACCTAACCTAACCTAGCCGAACCTATCCTAACCTAACCTAAAATATATTAGAACACTTCCAAAATACATTAGAGTACTCCAGAATTACTTTGAACGACTCCATTTTTTTGGATATTTCCAAATTAGTTTTGAAAACTTTATCGTAAAATCGAACATTATTTTCTTGTTGGTAAACACACTCAATGGTAGAAATATTTACTCGATTTCCGAATAGAAACACTTTCCTCGCTCTGAGAGACTCATTGTGGGTCGCCCCTTCCCCCCCCCCCAACACCACTGGGGTAATGCGGTTCACACCCAAGGTAGAACATAACACCTGCGTCAACTCAGGACAGACAGGCGCCATGAAATGCGGGTAACATCCAAGGTAGAAAATCATCTCTTTCCAGACCAACTGTCTATCCTAACCTAACCTAACCTAACCTAATTCCTAACCTAACCTAACCTCACCTAACCGAACCTAACCTAACTCCATCAATCACCTCTATCCTAACCTAACCTAACCTAACCTAACCCAACCTAACTCCATCAAACACCTCTATCCTAACCTAACCTAACCTATCCTAACCTAACCTAACTCCATCAAACACCTCGAATACTACCTAACTTAACCTAACCTAACCTTACCTAACCTACCGAACCTAACCTAACCTAACCTAACCTATCCTAACCTGTCCCAACCTAACCTAACCTATCCTAACCTAACCTAACCTAACCTAACCTAACTTATCCTAAGCTAACCTAACCTAACTTATCCTAACCTAACCTATCCTAACCTAACCTAAACACTGACTAACTTTGAACCAACTCTGAACACCACTGATCTTCTTCAAAAAATGCTCTGCACATCATTTGAACACCTTCAAAAAAAACACCATCAAACACCTCCGAATACTCCCAAAAAAACACTACTGATTACTACCAAATCACCACTGAATACTACCAATCACCGTCAAAATCACCAGAAACTAAGTTTAACATCACCATCTAACATCCTTTTTATAGAAATCCCCTCAAATCACTATAACCAAGAACTCCCTCCCCATTTGGCGCATAAAAAAAAAAAGCATGAACACAAACCTAATACGCAAACACTTAGTACATGATCACCATCAACTGAAAACATATCTTATACACACACATAATATAAGACAATCACCAACTACAATCACCCATGTTCACTTACCTCAAAATCACTAATATCACAGAAAACAATCATTTTTATAAACATTTCACACACACACACACACACAAAAAAAAATCATATTTGACAATATCTAAGCGCACTCACCTCACTACCACCAACACACGATGTCTCACCTCACAGGACCGACGAGCTCACCTCCAGTGACGTCACACTCCCATTGTGTTACTTGGTGGTTGGTAACATCACACCTAACCCCCCTTGTTTCAACCTGTTGTACCCTACATTATCTAAGAACACTATATCCAAGACGATTACCAGATTTTATGATCCCCAACACCAAGATCACAGAAAACACACATTTTTATAATTATTCACACAAAAATCACGATCACCAATTCCATATCATGTTTACCGTCATCTATCAACACTAATCACCAAGATCACCAAAAAATCTAAGATCATGCATCTCAAAACTACTATGATCACTGAAAACACTTATTTTTTAAACATTCGCACAAAAATAAGACATACACAAAAATACCACAACACTTCCACCAACATCTATAACATAACATGAGCACTATAACATATCACTATCACAAAAAAAATAATACACAAACACCCACATATTATACATTTCAATTGGAAATTTAAGACATGAGACATACACACCAAATCTAAGACATTCACCTCCAACTAAGACATACACATCACCCCTAAAACTTCCTTCCTTATTCATTCCGTATATCTCCTAGAGCTGTTTTAACCCCGACGGTTCCATCACGACGTAGGAGCCAGAGGAACCATCACCACTCCAACACCACCTACTACACTCTGGCTCCTACGTCGTGGTGGATCCGTCGGGGTTAAAACAGCTCTAGGAGATATGCGGAATGAATAAGGAAGGAAGTTTTAAGGGTGATGTGTATGTCTTAGTTGGAGGTGAATGTCTTAGATTTGGTGTGTATGTCTCATGTCTTAAATTTCCAATTGAAATGTATAATATGTGGGTGTTTGTGTATTATTTTTTTTGTGATAGTGATATGTTATAGTGCTCATGTTATGTTATAGATGTTGGTGGAAGTGTTGTGGTATTTTTGTGTATGTCTTATTTTTGTGCGAATGTTTAAAAAATAAGTGTTTTCAGTGATCATAGTAGTTTTGAGATGCATGATCTTAGATTTTTTGGTGATCTTGGTGATTAGTGTTGATAGATGACGGTAAACATGATATGGAATTGGTGATCGTGATTTTTGTGTGAATAATTATAAAAATGTGTGTTTTCTGTGATCTTGGTGTTGGGGATCATAAAATCTGGTAATCGTCTTGGATATAGTGTTCTTAGATAATGTAGGGTACAACAGGTTGAAACAAGGGGGGTTAGGTGTGATGTTACCAACCACCAAGTAACACAATGGGAGTGTGACGTCACTGGAGGTGAGCTCGTCGGTCCTGTGAGGTGAGACATCGTGTGTTGGTGGTAGTGAGGTGAGTGCGCTTAGATATTGTCAAATATGATTTTTTTTTGTGTGTGTGTGTGTGTGAAATGTTTATAAAAATGATTGTTTTCTGTGATATTAGTGATTTTGAGGTAAGTGAACATGGGTGATTGTAGTTGGTGATTGTCTTATATTATGTGTGTGTATAAGATATGTTTTCAGTTGATGGTGATCATGTACTAAGTGTTTGCGTATTAGGTTTGTGTTCATGCTTTTTTTTTTATGCGCCAAATGGGGAGGGAGTTCTTGGTTATAGTGATTTGAGGGGATTTCTATAAAAAGGATGTTAGATGGTGATGTTAAACTTAGTTTCTGGTGATTTTGACGGTGATTGGTAGTATTCAGTGGTGATTTGGTAGTAATCAGTAGTGTTTTTTTGGGAGTATTCGGAGGTGTTTGATGGTGTTTTTTTTGAAGGTGTTCAAATGATGTGCAGAGCATTTTTTGAAGAAGATCAGTGGTGTTCAGAGTTGGTTCAAAGTTAGTCAGTGTTTAGGTTAGGTTAGGATAGGTTAGGTTAGGATAAGTTAGGTTAGGTTAGCTTAGGATAAGTTAGGTTAGGTTAGGTTAGGTTAGGTTAGGATAGGTTAGGTTAGGTTAGGTTGGGACAGGTTAGGATAGGTTAGGTTAGGTTAGGTTAGGTTCGGTAGGTTAGGTAAGGTTAGGTTAGGTTAAGTTAGGTAGTATTCGAGGTGTTTGATGGAGTTAGGTTAGGTTAGGATAGGTTAGGTTAGGTTAGGATAGAGGTGTTTGATGGAGTTAGGTTGGGTTAGGTTAGGTTAGGTTAGGTTAGGATAGAGGTGATTGATGGAGTTAGGTTAGGTTCGGTTAGGTGAGGTTAGGTTAGGTTAGGAATTAGGTTAGGTTAGGTTAGGTTAGGATAGACAGTTGGTCTGGAAAGAGATGATTTTCTACCTTGGATGTTACCCGCATTACATGGCGCCTGTCTGTCCTGAGTTGACGCAGGTGTTATGTTCTACCTTGGGTGTGAAGCGCATTACACCATGTGTTGGGGTGACCCACAATGAGTCTCTCAGAGCGAGGACAGTGCTTCTATTCGGAAATCGAGTAAATATTTCTACCATTGAGTGTGTTTTACCAACAAGAAAATAATGTTCGATTTTACGATAAAGTTTTCAAAACTAATTTGGAAATATCCAAAAATGGAGTCGTTCAAAGTAATTCTGGAGTACTCTAATGTATTTTGGAAGTGTTCCAATATATTTTAGGTTAGGTTAGGATAGGTTCGGCTAAGTTAGGTTAGGTAAGGTTAAGATAGGTTAGGTTAGGTTAGGGTAGGTTAGGTTAGGTTAGGTTAAGTTAGGTTAGGCTAGGTTAGGTTAGGTTAGGTTGGGTTAGGTTAAGTTAGGTTAGGTTAGGTTAGGCTAGGTTAGGTTAGGTAAGGTTAGGTTAGGGTAGGTTCGGTTAGGTTAGGTTAGGTTAAGTTAGGTTAGGTTAGGCTAGGTTAGGTTAGGTTAGGATAATTTAGGTAAGGTTAGGTTAGGTTAGGCTAGGTTAGGATAAGTTAGGTTAGGTTAGGTTAGGTTAGGTTAGGTTAGGATAAGTTAGGTTAGGTTAGGCTAGGTTAGGGATGTGTGTGTGTGTGTGTCTGTGTGTGTGTGTGGGGGATGTGGGATGTGGGTGATGTGGGATGTGGGTGTTGTTGTCGAACTAGAGATACCGAAAAGACGTTATAAGTGGGTTGTTTTTGTGACTTTTTCTGATGTAGTGTGGCCCCTTATTAACTTTAATGAACTAAAAGGGTTAAAACGAGAAAAAAATGGGGGGTGTGGGTGTTGTGACTTTCTGATGAAATTAGATAAAACGAGAAAAAATTGTGGGTGTTGTGGGTTGTGGGTGTTGTGGGATGTGGGTGTTGATCTTAGTTTATGGTGATTTTGGTGGTGTTTTGAGTGTATTCAGTGGTGTTTTAGTATTCAGTGGTGTATTTGGGAGTACTCAAATGGTGTTTTTGGAAGTGTTTCAGTGTTGTTTGGAAATGTTCAAAGGTGTTCAAAGGTGTTTTGAGTGTGTTCAAATGTTGTTTTTTTGAAGGTGATCAAGGGTGTTCAAGGGTGTTTTGAAGGTGTTCGAAGGTGTTTTGAGGTTATTCAAAGGTGTTTTGAGTGTGTTCAAATGATTATGAGAGTGTTTTGAATGTGTTCAAAGGTGTTTTGAAGGTGTTCAAAGGTGTTTTGAAGGTGTTGAAGGGTGTTTTGAGTGTGTTCAAGGGTGTTTGAAGGTGTTGAAGGGTGTTTTGATTGAATTCAGCGGTGTTTTAGTAGTAATCAGTGGTGTAATTGGGAGTACTCAAATGGTGTTTTTGGAAGTGTTTCAGTGTTGATTGGAAATGTTCAAAGGTGTTTTTGAAAAGTGTTCAAGAGTGTTTTGAAGGTGTTCAAGGGTGTTTGAAGGTGTTGAAGGGTGTTTTGATTGAATTCAGCGGTGTTTTAGTAGTAATCAGTGGTGTAATTGGGAGTACTCAAATAGTGTTTTGGAAATGTTCATGGGTGTTGTGGGATGTGGGTGTTGTGGGTGTTGTTGTCGAACTAGAGATACCGAAAAAAAATGTTATAAGTGGGTTGTTGTTGGGACTTTTTCTGATGTAGTGTGTCCCCTTATTAACTTTAATGAACTAAAAGGGTTAAAACGAGAAAAAAATGGGGGGTGTGGGTGTTGTGACTTTCTGATGAAATTAGATAAAACGAGAAAAAATTGTGGGTGTTGTGGGTTGTGGGTGTTGTGGGATGTGGGTGTTGATCTTAGTTTATGGTGATTTTGGTGGTGTTTTGAGTGTATTCAGTGGTGTTTTAGTATTCAGTGGTGTATTTGGGAGTACTCAAATGGTGTTTTTGGAAGTGTTTCAGTGTTGTTTGGAAATGTTCAAAGGTGTTCAAAGGTGTTTTGAGTGTGTTCAAATGTTGTTTTTTTGAAGGTGTTCAAAGGTGTTCAAAGGTGTTTTGAAGGTGTTGAAGGGTGTTTTGATTGAATTCAGCGGTGTTTTAGTAGTATTCAGTGGTGTAATTGGGAGTACTCAAATTGTGTTTTTTTGGAAGTGTTTCAGTGTTGATTGGAAATGTTCAAAGGTGTTTTTGAAGGTGTCAAAGGTGTTTTGAAGGTGTTCAAAGGTGTTTTGAAGGTGTTGAAGGGTGTTTTGATTGAATTCAGCGGTGTTTTAGTAGTATTCAGTGGTGTAATTGGGAGTACACAAATTGTGTTTTTTGGAAGTGTTTCAGTGTTGATTGGAAATGTTCAAAGGTGATTTTGAAGGTGTTCAAGAGTGTTTTGAAGGTGTTCAAGGGTGTTTGAAGGTGTTGAAGGGTGTTTTGATTGAATTCAGTGGTGTTTTAGTAGTAATCAGTGGTGTAATTGGGAGTACTCAAATAGTGTTTTGGAAATGTTCGTGGGTGTTGTGGGATGTGGGTGTTGTTGTCGAACTAGAGATACCGAAAAAAGATGTTATAAGTGGGTTGTTGTTGGGACTTTTTCTGATGTAGTGTGTCCCCTTATTAACTTTAATGAACTAAAAGGGCTAAAACGAGAAAAAATTGTGGGTTGTGGATGTTGTTGTTGTGACTTTCTGATGTACTGTGTCCCCTTATTAACTTTAATGAACTAAAAGGGTTAAAACGAGAAAAATTGTGGGTGTTGTGGGGTGTGTGTGTGCGTGTGTGTTAGGTGTCATAGAGTTTTTTTTTTTGTGAAAATCTTGGTTACAGTGATGACATTAGTTAAAACGAGTAAAATTTGTTGGTAATTGATGAGGGTAGTGTAGTCGAATTAGAGTTACCGAAAAAAGATGATATAAGTGGGTTGTGATGAAATTAGTTTAAAACGATATTCAAAGGTGTTTTGAAGGTGTTCAAGGGTGTTTATGTGAGTATTCAAATGATTATGAGAGTACTTTGGGGGTGTTCAAAGTAAAGTGTTTGAGTTAGTTTTTGTGACTTTTTTCTGATGTATTGTGTCCCCTTAATAACTTTAATGAACTAAAAGGGTAAAAAACGAGAAAATGCCTAGTCTGGAGACTGAGGGATGAGTTGTAATTTAATGAAATGTGTAAGTGCAGATAAATTAGAGATGTCAAATCTTATTTGGGAGTACTCAAATAGTGTTTTGGAAATGTTCAAAGGTGTTTTGAGTGTGTTCAAATGTTGTTTTTGAGAGTGTTCAAGGGTGTTTTGAAGGTGTTCAAAGGTGTTTTGAGTGTGTTCAAATGATTATGAGAGTGTTTTGAAGGTGTTCAAATGATGTAAAAGAGTACTTATGAAGGTGTTCTGGGAGTATTCAGATGTGTTTTTTGAAGGTGTACAAATGATTATGAGAGTGTTTTGGGGGTGTTCAAAGTAAAAGTGCGTATTTAACTTCGTAATATGTAAAATTGTGAGTAGTGAATTTATCGAAAAGTGGTTATAAGTGTTGTGGTGATTTTCTGATGCATGTGTCCCCTTATTAACTTTAATGCACTAAAAGGGTTAAAACGAGAAAAATTGGGGGTTATGAGTGAAAATTGTGAGGTGTTGGTTGGAGTGTGAGGGTTCGGGAGGGTGGGGAGGAGGTTACTTCGTGGGGGAGTGACCTGAGATGAAATAGTTAAAAAAATGTCTAGACTTGTGTTGTAAAGAAATTGTTGGATTGTTGTGGGTATTAACGAAACAAAAATGTGACTTTCTGATGATGAAAATGTTTTCCCTATGATGTAGGTACTATATCCCCTTATTAACTTGAATGAACTAAAAGGGTCGTCATGATTCAGCCTGTGTGCGCGGTCCTTTTTAGTTCATTTAACTTAATGAGAGGAATACTGACGTCACTGACATAGGGGTAAGTCGACAAGATTTAGCTTGTATGTGTGGTCCTTTTTAGTTCATTTAACTTAATGAGAGGAATACTGACGTCACTGACATAGGGGTAAGTCGACAAGATTTAGCTTGTATGTGTGGTCCTTTTTAGTTCATTTAACTTAATGAGAGGAATACTGACCGCCGAGTAAACACCCTTCTTAGTTCATTTGACTTAATGAGAGGAAACTTTTAGTTCATTTTAAAATAATAAGGGGGAGATGTTTAGACCTGTAGTAAGCATGCTTACCCCCAGAGGGGGGGGGGATTCCAAAAACTTGATCCGAGGAATTTCGAAACCCCCATAGGGGGGAAATCCAAAAAACTTGATCCGAGGAATTGGAGAATTTCGAAAACCCCATAGGGGGGAATCCAAAAAAAAAACTTGATCCAAGGAGATGGAGACTTTCGAAACCCCCCATAGGGGGGTCCAAAAAAATTGATCTGAGGAGATGGAGTCTTGGTATTGTCGAGAAATTTTTTGGGGTTGGGGGGTGAAAGGAGGGGTACCCAAAAAACCTTGATCCGAGGAGATGGAGTCATAGTATTGTCGAGAAAATTTGATCCGAGGAGATGGAGAATTTCGAAACCCCTATAGGGGGGAATCCAAAACTTGTATTATCGAGAAATTTTGGGGTTGGTGGGGGGGGGGGTGAAAGTGGGATGGGGGGATCCGAGGAGATCATAAGAATTTCGAAAACCCCATAGGGGGGAATCCAAAAAACTTGATCCGAGGAGATGGAGTCAGGGTATTGTCGAGAAAATTTGGGGTGAAAGGAGGGGTACCCAAAAATTTGATCCAAGGAGATGGAGACTTTGATTTCGAGAAAAAACTTGATCCGAGGAGATCATAAGAATTTCGAAACCCCCATAGGGGGGAATCCAAAACTTGTATTATCGAGAAATTTTGGGGTGGGAGTGAAAGTGAGAGGGGTACCCAAAAATTTGATCCAAGGAGATGGAGAATTTCGAAAACCCCATAGGGGGAGAATCCAAAAACCTTGATCCAAGGAGATCATAAGAAAAAAAAATTCGAGGCGCGGGGGCGATCCGGATGACGCTGCAGAAGGCGCAGCAGAAGGCGCGGGCGGGGGTCGCGAAGGGCGGGCGCGCGGGCGGGCTCGCGGGCGGGCGCACGGGCGGGGCGCGCGGGCGCCCTCCCCGCGCGGCGCGATGGTGGGGTCGCGAGGCGGGGGGGTCGTGGGGGGTGGGGGTATTGGTTGGGGGTCAAGGGTGAGGTAGTCTCGAGGGCGAGGTCATGGTCAAAACCGGAAGTAACACCTAGGTGTGAAAAGGTGACCCTCCAGCTGCTGGTCCTAGACCGGATACCTCGCTCAGTGGAAGGCCCAAACCGGATACACCGCCCAGAGGAAGGCCCCTAAACCGGAAGTTCCTCGCCCAGCCGCAAGCCTTTACCGGAAGTTCCTCCCCCAGCCGCTTTTTTGACTACTTATATATATATATATATATATCATTTACCAAATTGCGGCAGGCCAGGACTCGACCCTACGAACCTTGTACCGCCTCCAGAGGCAGCACAATGTACGCATCACCTTACCACTACGCCACTGATCCTACATGAGCCAAGCACACAACACGTAGCTATGTGTTTGCCTTGGCCAGAGGACACTCGCGCCAATGGAATCTCAAGGATTAATTTCAGCCTCATCCTGTTTGAATACCCGCCTCAACAAGCAGTCTATATAGCAAAGAAATCACGAAACAAATTATTTTAAATAATTTATCAAACTGCGGCAGGCCAGGACTCCACCCTACGACCCATGCACCGCCTCCAGAGACAGCACAATGTACGCATCACCTTAGTAGTTTTTCTCCAGTATAAGCATTTTATTGTTGAGATCCAGCTTGTAACAGCCATTCTTTATTGTGTTCATATTATTTTTGTTTTATATAAGTAAGCAGTTTATATCACATACCATCGTGTTGTGTCCTCTTTCACTGTGTTGAGTTGTAGCCCAGTGCAAACCATTTCTTGCTCTGACCTGTTCACCTTCTTTGTGACCTGTTTTGCGTTTGTGTATTTGACATCATGACTCAGACACGCAGTGGTTGTCACGCTAGTCCAGGTTCTGCTGACGCTTGCAATGATGCTTCAGGCGTCGTGACCATTCAGAGGGAGAGCGAAGCCCTTCCGACAGTTGGTCAGGCCGTGGCTCATGTGTCAACCGCGAGTGCATTTGCTAGTCGTACGTACCAGGCCCTTCTTTTCGACGGTTGTTCAAGTATGTTACAGCCATGGTTGCAATCAGTGGAGACAGTAGTTAAGACTAAACACAATCACCCCTGATGCGCGGTATATCTGTGGCATCAGTTCCTTTATGCACCTAGACCGAGTTTACGATTTGCAATCTTGGGCCGAGCTTAAAGAAGAATTTCGACGCTATTTCAGGCGTAGTCGTCAGCGCCAGTACCTTGAGATTATCACTAGCGTCTGGAATGAGTGTCAGTCCGCTCACGAAAGCCCCCTTACTTGCATATGCTGTTTTGAGCAAGCGTCGAAAGACTTTAGTCATGCAATTCATGCTTCCGTGAGGGTTATGGACTCGCCCAGTATTGAAGTGTAAAGACATCATTCTCATGCTCGCCGTAGGCGTCATGCGGAGAGATGCCCCACCTATTCTCCAGGGCGCCATCGATGCATTAGGGCTCAGCCCCCAGCACAAAGTCCTGGGTGCTTACGAAGCCATCGATAGCGTTAAACCGCCTAGTGAGAAGGGTAAGGTTTGCCATTTCATCAACACTCCCGTGCCAGTTGACCAATTCTTAATCACGGCGGCGCCACAGCTGCAGCCGGCGATTACTTTCACCGCAGCTGTACGGCAGTCATCACCCAGACTTGCCAAGCCCAGTAAGACTAACAAGCCGAGTAAAAACGGCCGGTAAAGTAGCAACAGTCAGGCTAGCACATCGAAGTCGCCAGCGTCTCTTACGATCAAGGGTAAACGTCGTCCGCACACACCACCGCCAGCACCGCCTGCGAAGCGTGTAGTGACTTGTTATAATTGTGGTAAGAGAGGGCACTACCGTTCAGAATGTTACAAACCTAAGTCCCCTCGTGGTGATCGTCATCAGTCTCGTGACCAGTATCGATAAGGTATTTGTATCACAACACCTTGGGATATACATCCAACGAGTGCTACAAGCTGCACAGTATGTTGCTGGCACAGCAAGGCAAGCACTTGGCGCACAAAGCTCGTGATAGTAGCAGCCTTTCCCACAGTTCAGAGGAAGAGGCGCGTCCAAGAAACTAACGAAAGACGTTGTGAAGGCTTTCTCAGCCCTGTAACAACTTCAGTATTACCAAGGCTGGCTCCTCCTCAGGAGAATTAATGAATAGAAAAAGAATTATAACAGTCAAATATAAACACTTTATTACTTAGAAATGAAAATATAAAACAATTAAATATGAATTTTTATCCGACTTGAAAGAGAAATGAAAATGAAATATAAAAATAATATCTGAATTCAGCGCTAATATGTACAGTTAGATTGGGGTGTCTGGTTGATGTTGACACCGCATATTGTAGAAATTGTAGCTGTTGCTGATGATGGGGGGGGGGTCACAGATAAACCCAACGACTAGTTCTTCACAGAGTCTCTAGCCTTGAATAGTCCGTCAAGATGATAGGAACACAGGTTCTTCACCACTGCAAAGATGAGAGGTAGTTGCCTGGGGTTGACTACACTAAGGTATGCAGATAAAATGGTGACGTCTTAGAACTTGTGTAAAGTTTGTCTCCTTCAACACTGTTTCTTTGGTTGCCAGATGACCAGAGCTGACATTCCAAGCTAGAAAGATACAAAGGTTACCCACTGCCTAAGAAATCACTCTCCATGATAAGTAAAGTATTTAAAAAAACATGGTGATTATCTAAAAAGCACATGGAAATCAAGGCAGAATGAACCAA
>NC_091362.1:1949670-2017170 GCF_038502225.1 Cherax quadricarinatus
TCACAGACTGTTAGAAGCATCCTGATAAAGAATGCATCCCATCAACATGATGGTGTCTACAGAGTTGGTTGCAATGGTTCCAGTCTCTCCTGTTTGGGACAAACGGGAAAACCATTGGAAATGAGAATTTCTCAGCACCGTTATTCGATACGTAGAGCTTGTAATAACCAGGCGAATTGGCGGGAAGCAAGAGTCCTCTTCCCTTGTTCCTCCCGGCTTGAAAGGAATATTGTAGAACCGCCAATTATTAAGCACAATAAGCAGTCATTATACAATATCAGTGATGGACTGTTCAAATTAGATGTATTTTTAGTTGAGGCAATAGTACACAGTCTAAAATTGGGCTCTTATATGAATGCATTAGCATTAGATTGTCTTAAATGTAGTGCTACGCCTATTTTTCCTTCATTTTCTGAAGGTTGAACCAGAGTTTGCCTCAGAATTATATGAGTTGAATATCTGTGGCCATCTTTCTGTTTTTCCAGATGCCTCCCTCTTTTAAATGAGTTTTTTTAATGAGCTCCATTTCCTTTACATAGCTTCTAGAAGTCTCCAATATTCCATGGTGGAATATGACCGATTTTTTCATTATTGTCACGTTAATTTCATTTAGGTCATTACTATATCAATGCTTGTGGAATTTTTCTAATGCTATAATATTCATCCTACTAGCTGTGGGCACTGTTGTGCCTGGGGGTACTTCCGGTACCCTCCCCTCTTCCTCCCTCACTCACTCACTCACTCTAGTGTAGACAGTCCTTGTGGAACGTACTTGCTTCAACATTCTCCTCTTTTCTGCAATTTTACAACCTCCTGAAGGTGTGCTGATTGCAACACGAAAAGCCTAGAACTATCATTGTACTCCCCCCGTGTATAGCATCCTGTATAGCTTGCTTTGCGATATTTATGTGTATATATACATACATATATATATATATATATATATATATATATATATATATATATATATATATATATATATATATATATTATATATATATATATTGAAAGAATTAAGAGTAAGACGGAGAATAGGATAGCAGATGAACAAGGAGGCTTTAGGAAAGGTAGGGGGTGTGTGGACCAGGTGTTTACAGTGAAACATATAAGTGAACAGTATTTAGATAAGGCTAAAGAGGTCTTTGTGGCATTTATGGATTTGGAAAAGGCGTATGACAGGGTGGATAGGGGGGCAATGTGGCAGATGTTGCAGGTGTATGGTGTAGGAGGTAGGTTACTGAAAGCAGTGAAGAGTTTTTACGAGGATAGTGAGGCTCAAGTTAGAGTATGTAGGAAAGAGGGAAATTATTTCTCAGTAAAAGTAGGCCTTAGACAAGGATGTGTGATGTCACCGTGGTTGTTTAATATATTTATAGATGGGGTTGTAAGAGAAGTAAATGCGAGGGTCTTGGCAAGAGGCGTGGAGTTAAAAGATAAAGAATCACACATAAAGTGGGAGTTGTCACAGTTGCTCTTTGCTGATGACACTGTGCTCTTGGGAGATTCTGAAGAGAAGTTGCAGAGATTGGTGGATGAATTTGGTAGGGTGTGCAAAAGAAAAAAATTGAAAGTGAATACAGGAAAGAGTAAGGTTATGAGGATAACAAAAAGATTAGGTGATGAAAGACTGGATATCAGATTGGAGGGAGAGAGTATGGAGGAGGTGAATGTATTCAGATATTTGGGAGTGGACGTGTCAGCGGATGGGTCTATGAAAGATGAGGTGAATCATAGAATTGATGAGGGGAAAAGGGTGAGTGGTGCACTTAGGAGTCTGTGGAGACAAAGAACTTTGTCCTTGGAGGCAAAGAGAGGAATGTATGAGAGTATAGTTTTACCAACACTCTTATATGGGTGTGAAGCATGGGTGATGAATGTTGCAGCGAGGAGAAGACTGGAGGCAGTGGAGATGTCATGTCTGAGGGCAATGTGTGGTGTGAATATAATGCAGAGAATTCGCAGTTTGGAAGTTAGGAGGAGGTGCGGGATTACCAAAACTGTTGTCCAGAGGGCTGAGGAAGGGTTGTTGAGGTGGTTCGGACATGTGGAGAGAATGGAGCGAAACAGAATAACTTCAAGAGTGTATCAGTCTGTAGTGGAAGGAAGGCGGGGTAGGGGTCGGCCTAGGAAAGGTTGGAGGGAGGGGGTAAAGGAGGTTTTGTGTGCGAGGGGCTTGGACTTCCAGCAGGCATGCGTGAGCGTGTTTGATAGGAGTGAATGGAGACGAATGGTTTTTAATACTTGACGTGCTGTTGGAGTGTGAGCAAAGTAACATTTATGAAGGGGTTCAGGGAAACCGGCAGGCCGGACTTGAGTCCTGGAGATGGGAAGTACAGTGCCTGCACTCTGAAGGAGGGGTGTTAATGTTGCAGTTTAAAAACTGTAGTGTAAAGCACCCTTCTGGCAAGACAGTGATGGAGTGAATGATGGTGAAAGTTTTTCTTTTTCGGGCCACCCTGCCTTGGTGGGAATCGGCCAGTGTGATAATATAATAATATATATAATATATATATATATATATATATATATATATATATATATATATATATATATATATATATATATATATATATATATATACAGAGAGAGAGAGAGAGAGAGAGAGAGAGAGAGAGAGAGAATGTACCACCTCTATAGCTGGAATGGGGACCCTCATCCTCAGAGAAGACAATAAACATACCTCTGGGAAAACTCTAGGTTCTCCCCGGACCTGTTTGAATATTTTCTTCTCCTACCACCCCCTATATTTTACATTCTGTATGAACATTTATTAATAAAGATAATACATATACAGAAAACACAAACATAAATACAATGGTACAATGTATTAAAGATCGTGAATTTCCTCCAGCTCCTACGAAGCCGGACGCGAGCCAAGTATGCAGCAAGCATTCACCCCTCTGGATGGCCATGCTTAGGTGCTGGAACATGAAAGTGGCTGCCCTTGGGTCCCTGGTGGTGTCGACGAGTCTGGAACCCAATTCTTTAAGGAAACGTGTGACATTTTTTCCCCATGATCTCAAGGTCTCTGATCCCACTGGGACAAATTGATACTGTTGGCTTATGTCCCTGTACTTGCTGATCTTGTACTCCTCCCTGTGGTCAGCAGCTCCTCCCTTTCGACCGACACTGTGACGGATATAGGTGTCAGCCAGTGTGGACAAACAGGTATAGTCCCATGCTAAGAGCTTGCCATTCTTCCAAGGATAGATGGTGATCCCGTCGGGGTGGTTTGCTGGGTTGTGGGTATTGTTGGCTGCTAGTGATCGGGGCTCCCTCTCAGCTGGGCATCCAGCTGTAGCAAGGGTTCTCTTTGTGATGTCGTTGACCTCGTTGTGTCTTGTATGCCAGCCCTTGGTTTTGGAACAGTTAAGACCATGTAGACCGTATTGATCTGCTTGTACTTCACTGCAAATACATGTATATTCTGTGTGAATTGGGGCAGAAAGGTGCAGAGTCACTGCATTACAGAGGGTCTTAGGGTCGAGTTGCATTCTCATTGCTGATATGGGAACTGTTTGAAGGAAGTCCCCGGAGTGAGGTGAGCTCACAGCCTGGAGACGGGCAGTCTCCCTATCTGATGTTGCAGCCCTGAGTGATCGGTCCATCCCAGCTTGACTGTTTGTGAGGCAGTGCTGCGCTAGGGTTTTGTGCAGGAGCAGCAAGAGTCTCCCATTCGGTGATGGCACTGGCATAGCTAGGGTCCTGTATTCCTGGTGAGTCACTGAGGTTATCAGGAAGAATTTGTCTTATCAACTCGTTTGATGCTATGGAAGAGAATAGGCAAGATGGTAGAGCAATCTGGAAGGATCTGCGTACTCCTAGCCCCTCAAGCCTGACCGGAAGTGAGGCTTGCAACCACTGTCCATCTGCAAGTTTGGGGAATTGACAGGCACCTGGTGAGTAGGTAGAAGGCATCATGTGTGTCAATGTTTTCCATCCTGTTTTCCATCGTCCGGAGGTCTGAGACTTTTTTTTTTCTAGGATCAGATTGATGGCATTGGACCCAAGAGGATCAATGGCTTGTGCTCCTGGTAAAACGGCACTAATATTCTGAATCATCTGTCGATTGGTAGAAACTATTTCACATTTGGTGGGGTTTAAAAATAGGCCCAGGATTTCTCCCATGTCTTTAATTTTACTGATGTCCTCTAGGAGAGATTCTGTTGTGCCACCTAGGGTACCATCATCCAGGAACTAGAAATTGAGCTCACTGGAGAGTGCTTCTGTGACTTCCTTGATGACCAAACAGAATAGAAAGGGGGCGAGAGGGTCCCCCTGTTGCACGCCCTCACATGAGTCAGTTTTATGGTCCCCAAACAATAGTTTGGAAGTCACACTATAACACGATTCTACGAAGGGATAAAGGGAAGGGAAGTTTCTTTAAGCTGCTTGGAGAGCAGCATCCCTTCTGACTGAGTTTAAAGCGTTGGCAAAGTCCAATTTGACCAAAGGTTTCTCATCGGACATGTTGATATACAGTCGTGCTGCGTGGGCAGCTGCTTCATAGCCCTGTTGAACATCAAAACCGAGCTGAGTTCGTTTCAGAACTGCAGCAGCCTCTTGACTCACCCTGCATACTGCAGCCTTGGCGACTAGGCGCCGATGGGTTTGCTCACTGCAATGGGCCTGATTCTGCAGTTTTATACACATCAGGTTAGATGTTTTTCTCCTGCTGCAATGTCAGGGAGGTCAATGTTGGTACTGGGAGCCCTGGGTGGATGTTTATCCTTCAGAGCTTGTGCCGTACTGACGTCCTTAGGAGCGATGGTATCCTCACTGCTTATAAGCCTCAGTGCTCCAATAGTATTACCCTCTTCTAGTTTTTTGCTAATTTGGGCTCTGATTTTTGAGGCGTCGGGTGTCCTGTTGTTGGCATTTGCCCGGCAGGTGTTTGTCGCCCTTGGGGGGAGACGGAAGAGGTTGTCATCCCTTGGGAATGCATTTATTGTCCTAATAACATGTGTTGCTAGTGACTTGTCCCTCCTTGGTGGGACAGCCTAATAGGCATTGCCAAAAAGCAGCAAGTTCTGACAGGATCTGTTGCTTGAAGAAACATCGTTGACTTTCTTCAGATCAGTGAATTTGCTAGCAGCTTGAGGGCGAGCTGCTTTGGGGATGTGTGTCAGAGTCCTGGTGGATGTTAATTTGATTACAGATTTGAGGTCCTTTGTAGAGGTGAAGTCACGGTAGCTGTCAGCGCTGTCTGCTGGGAGAGGCTGCTGGTTGTTCTCATTTGGAGCTCTCCTGGAGCCTAGACATCCACTGTGTTCACTGATGTTTCCAGTTGAGGGATTGAGTGCACATTCCCTGTAGCACACCCAGCAGATGCCTTGTGAACGACCGCTTTGGCTCCTCTGTCGTGGAGTTTCCTGGAAACCCGCGACTGCTTGTGACATTGCTGTTATCGTGGGGGTGGGAGGGCGCCAGCTATGGGGTGACAGGTGAAGGACAGCATTGATGCATGGGGAATGAGGGTGGGGGAGTAGCGAGCGGCGGAACTTGTAATTGGTGGGACACTAAACGGCAACACCCTTGGTCAGGAAGTCAGTGGTCCTAGGCTGGGATGAGGGGAGGGGATCAGGGGCGGAGAGAGGTGGGAGCGGCCCTGTGTGTTTGCTAAAGATGCACATCACTAACTTTTGCTAATTGTTATACACTTATTATTCCATTTAAGAAAAAACCCTCGCCATTTGGCACACTAATCACCATGCTCTCACCATTAACCGAGGTGTTCTTCTATTCAGCATCCAATACCATCCAAATACCAGCTACCTCAAATACTTTTTACTTTTAATTGCTTTTAGTTTAAGTTCATAATTTTGTGTTGCGAGTCAAACCTTACTCCAAATTATGGTTGCTACCTGTCCATTTAATTCTGTTTACCACTACTTTTTTTAGCTCCTTTTATATTGTGTGTCCAATTAGTGTACATTCCAATTACATTATTGTGTGAGTCCCAAAACTATCTTTTGCTAGCTAGTACCAACTACCTCATATTTCTCTACTTTTTATAGTGGAATTAATTGCTCAACTTATTATACATTACAAATCAGATCTTACTCCCAAATCAATATTATATCATAGTAACTATCTGTCCATTGAGCTTTGTTTACCATTATTTAATTTAGTTCCATATATATTTTCTCCTTTATTTTAGCTTTATACAAGTACCTTAGTTCATATATTCACAATTGTTAAAATAATCAAAGTGCTATTCTCAGGTGCTAAAGTGTAATAAGTTCACTATTTTGCCATTAAAATACTCCAGGTACTATTGACTACCTCAGGTGCTACTTGATTTAGCTTTTAATACATTCTTTTATCATTATATTCATTAGCTCCTTTATTTTAGCTGTAAATATCTACTGTAGTTCATAAACCCACTTGTTAAAATAATTAAGGTGCTATTAGATGTTTAAGTGTGTAACTGAATTATCTATTCTGTAATAATCCCTTTTTGTTTCAAATTTTTACAAGTTTTAGATTAATCACGGAGTCTTAGTCATAAGTCTAGTTGTAGATTCAATATAAATCTTATATCATTTTACTCAGAAAATCTAGTTTGTAAAATTACTCTCATCCTATGACATAGATCCTGATGTAAACTTTTTACAAAATGAATTACACAAATCAACCAGTAACTGTAATTACTACACAGGAGACCAAGCAAAGACATTACTCAGTGCAAACAATAACATAACCATCTTTAACTACAATGTCAGATCCTTGAGCAAACATTATGATGACCTCACAGCATTACTCAATTCCCTTCATTCCAATATATCAATCATCACACTCACAGAAACCTGGCTTAAGCCTGATATAACTGATTTCTATACCATTCCTGGCTACATGGCCATACACAACTGTAGAACAGACCAGCAAGGGGGGGGAGGAACAGCTATATACTACTCAAATCAACTCGAATGTATCAATAACTCTTGCACAAGGGACGAACATGGAGAATATATCATAGCCAAATTTAAATCAAAAGACCTGCAAAAAACCCTCACAGTTATAAACATCTACAGAGTACCACAGTCAAACATTTATCACTTTAGTGAAAAACTAGGAAACATGATTACTGATGCACACATGAATAAAGACCACCTATTACTAACAGCAGATTTCAACATAAACATACTACACGACCAGAACCCACAAGTAACCGAATTCACAAACACAATGAGTAACTGCCTCTTGCTACCAGCAATATCTAAACCTACAAGAATCTCCAAGACAAGCATCTCCTTAATAGACCACATCTGGACAAACACCATATCCCCTTTAAAATCAGGCATAATCACAGACAACACTACAGACCACTACCCAACCTTTCTCATAACTAATCTGGGCACACTACATAACGAGACAGCAGTTAACAACTTCATAGCAGCTTTGAATAACATCGATTTGCAAAATGAGCTCGAAACATATACAGATATGAATGAATGTATAAATAATTTTCTAAAAAAAAAAAAAAAACAATGCCTCTATAACAGACATTGCCCCAGAAAAACTGAACAGATCACAACAAAGAGACTGAATAATCCCTGGCTAACACCAAGCATCTTCAAATCCATTAACACAAAGCACAAATATGAAAAACAGTACAGAATGGGTCAAATAACTAGAGAACAGTCAAAAAGCTACTCGTCAGCACTTACCAGCCTGATAAGGTCAAAAAAATTGTATTATGAAAATAGATTACATAACATCAAAGGTGATATGAAAAAAACCTGGAAAACTCTATCTGAAATTCTTGGAACTAAAAAGTTATCCAGAAACAAAGCAATCAAACTAACAAAATCAGATGAACCCCTACTCACTCCAACCGAAACAGCAGACTTAATGTTTTCTTCTCCACCATAGGAAAAAATCTAGCAAACAAAATACCAAGCACAAACACCCATCCATCAGACTACCTCATAGGTACCTACCCAAATACGCTCTTCCAAGCTCCAACCAACCCCATTGAAGTTACGCTCATCATAAACACCCTTAAAAACAAGGCAGAAGACATAAACAACTTGCCTGCTTTTATGTACAAAAAAAGCTTCTCAAGTATTGTCACCAATTATTGCAATGATCTTTAACAAATCCATTGAATCATCTACCTTCCCAACAATCCTCAAAATAGCGAGGGTCACTACGATCCATAAAGGAGGTGACCAAGCTGACTTGAATAACTATAGACCAATATCTAACTTACCACTGGTCTCTAAAATCTTTGAAAAATTAATTCATAGACGGATCTATTCCTACCTCGTTTCACACAACATACTAAACCCTTGTCAGTTTGGATTCAGGAATAATAAAAGCACAAATAATGTTATCAAACACATGCTAGAACTAATATATACTGCACTTGAAAAGAAAAAGTCCCGATGGGCATTTTCATTGACTTACGTAAAGTTTTCGATACAGTCGGCCATGAACTGCTGTACTCCAAATTAATGCACTATGGAATCAGAGGCCACTCCCTCAAATACCTAAAGTCATACCTTAGTAACAGAACTCAATATGTGTATGCAAATGATGCAAACTCTTCCACACAACCAATCACAGTAGGAGTCTGTTAAGCAGGATTCTGCATGACATTGTAATGTACATATAGTGGAGAAGTGTGCCATAATAGTATGAATGTTATAACTGTAAATAATAATTTTATAATTCATAATGTGCATTTGTGGGCACTGTAAAGTACTCTAAATATAATTATAAAGAAATCCTGCTAGGTAGTTATTTTCCAACTGTGTTTGGGTACGCGGGGTAAGCGTGGCTTGGGGGAGTCACGTGGGGTCAGCGTGGTGTGGAGGTTGGCGTCGGAGATGCTGTGTATTTAGAAGAACATAAGAAGGAAGGAACACTGCAGAAGGCCTACTGGCCCATGCGAGGCAGGTCCAAGTCTCCTACCGGCTTAAGCCAATGCACCCAACCTAGTCAGGTCAGGTCACATTGACTTAAGGGAGGAACACGGCAACCGACCTGTTAGCACAAGCTATCAGGTCTAACTCACACCCACCCACATCTACTCATGTATTTATCCAACCTATTTTTAAAGCTACACAACGTTCTGGCCTCTATAACGGTACTTGGGAGTTTGTTCCACTCATCCACAACTCTATTACCAAACCAGTACTTTCCTATATCCTTCCTGAATCTGAATTTTTCCAACTTAAAACCATTGCTGCGAGTCCTGTCTAGGCTAGATATTTTCAGCACACTATTTACATCCCCTTTATTTATTCCTGTCTTCCATTTATACACCTCAATCATATCCCCCCTAATTCTACGTCTTTCTAGAGAGTGCAGTTTCAGGGCCCTTAGTCTATCCTCATAGGGAAGGTTTCTGATACATGGGATCATCTTTGTCATCCTCCTTTGTACATTTTCCAGAGAATTTATATCCATTCTGTAATACGGTGACCAAAACTGTGCAGCATAATCTAAATGAGGCCTAACCAAGGATGTATAGAGTTGAAGAACAACCTGAGGACTCCTATTATTTATGCTTCTTGATATGAAGCCAAGGATTCTATTAGCTTTATTGCGAACACTTATGCACTGTTGTCTTGGTTTCAGATTACTGCTAACCAGAACTCCTAAATCTTTTTCGCAATCCGTAATATTAAGATCTACATTATTTAGTTTATATGTGGCATGGTTATTGTCCTGTCCAACATTTAGAACTTTGCATTTGTCTATATTAAACTGCATCTGCCACTTCTCCGACCACTGCATCAGTCTATTCAAATCTTCCTGGAGTGCTCGAATGTCCTCGTCAGAATGAATTCGACGGCCTATTTTGGTGTCATCGGCAAACTTGCCGATGTCGCTCTTTATGCCCTCATCTATGTCGTTTATGTAGATTGTGAACAGCAGGGGGCCCAACACTGACCCCTGTGGAACACCGCTCGTGACGCTTCCCCACTCTGATTTCTCCCCATTTATGCAAACTCTCTGCTGCCTATTTGTCAACCATGCCTCTATCCAGGAAAAAATTTCTCCTCCTATTCCATGTGCTTTAATTTTCCTCAATAGTCTCTGATGTGGCACCCTGTCAAAAGCCTTACTGAAGTCCATATACACAATATCATATTCATTACCATGATCTACCTCCTCAAATACCTTAGTGAAAAAAGTTAATAAATTCGTAAGGCAGGAACGCCCCTTTGTAAAACCATGCTGAGATTCGTTGATTAATTTATGCTTTTCAAGATGGCTACGAACTGCCTCGGCAATTATTGATTCCATAAATTTTCCCACTATGGAGGTTAGGCTTATTGGTCTATAGTTCGAAGCTAAGGACCTGTCACCTGTTTTGAAAATAGGTATCACATTTGCCATTTTCCACTTATCTGGCACCATGCCAGTTTGTAGTGATATGTTGAAAAGATTAGCCAAAGGTGTGCTAAGCTCCTCTTTACATTCCTTTAGAACCCTTGCATACAGTTCATCAGGGCCTGGGGATTTGTTAGGTTTTAATTTATCTATTTGCCTAAGGACCATGTCACTTGTGACCCTAATAGTGCACAGTTTATTATCGTCCTGTTCTACATAATTTATCATTACTGGAATATCGCTGGTATCCTCCTGTGTAAAAACTGAGAGGAAGTATGTGTTAAAAATTCTACACATTTCCTTATCACTGTCAGTGAGCTGACCCGAGGAACTTTTGAGTGGGCCTATCTTGTCCCTGATCTTACTTCTGTATACCTGAAAGAATCCTTTTGGGTTAGTCTTCGATTCTTTTGCAACTTTAACCTCATAATCTCTTTTTGCTTTTCTAATTCCCTTTTTTATTTCTCTCTTTAACTGAATATATCGATTTCTTAATTGCCCCTCTCCTCTTTTGATTTGCCTATATATGCCTCTCTTTTGACCAATCAGATATTTTAATCTATTGTTCATCCATTTAGGATCATTTTTGTTTGATCTGATTTCCCTATTTGGAACATAATTTGACTGAGCAGCTAGAACTATGCCCTGGAAAGCATCATATCGGCAACCATCACCACCTACCTGACCCTTAGTCAGGTCATTCCAGTTCAGCCCACCTAAGTAATTTTTCAGTCCTATGAAATCAGCCAAGCGAAAGTCATGGACGGAGACTTGATTGCCATTATTAGGGGAATTCCATGATATATTAAAACTGAGTGATTTGTGATCACTCTCCCCAAGCTCATCATTAACCTCAAGATTATTAATTAGTGTTTCCCTACTGGCAAGAACCAAGTCAAGGAGGTTATTTCCCCTAGTTGGCTCTGTCACAAACTGTTTTAAAAAACAATCCTGGATCGTATCAAGAAAGTCACCCGACTCTAAATTTCCTGTCAAATTGCTCCAGTCAATCTGTCTATAGTTGAAATCTCCCATTAGCACAACATTTTCGTATGTAGATGCCTTACGAATTTCGTCCCATAGAAGTTTACTGCACTCCCTATCAAGATTTAAGCTAAGTTTGTAGTTGTGTACTCCTTTTGTTTAGCCAACTCAAACCATAGGCTCTTCTATGGCTTACCTGTATGCCCACCTAGGCTCTGACATGGTCAGGGTGCTGTGGGATGAGTGAGGAAATAAGAAATGGGGTTTGTAGTGGAGTAGGGATGGCCTGGCGCTGACTAGGCCTAGTGGTTATTGTGGCTGGACCTCCAGCCAGCTGTTTCTTGTGTACCCTCATTTGGGCGTTTAGGATTAAGGTGTTTCTAGAGTGTGTGTATAGTGTTATGTTGAATAAATAGATATATTTTCCTAACTGGGATTTTTGCCTAACCCTCTGTTAACCAACCCATTGAAGTAACACATACTGGTTTAACGCTTTCTGTTTTGACTGGGATAGCCCTGGGTGGCCTGTTTATGCTTGAGATGTGTGTATCTTTTACCTTTGCCCTTAGACAAGGCTCTAGCCCCAGGTATCCCACATTTCTGCATAACATGGGGGCCTGTATATGGGAGAATTATCAAATTTTATGTGGTAATTCAAGTTTGCAACCTGGAAAATAAATAGCCATTCTTTACTGGGTTGGTCAGAGGAAGCATTCATTATAACATTCACACTAAAATAATAAGTTACCTTTGTTCGCAATATTGATGGTTTTTAGGGTGTTATTATTAACTAATACTCTGTGAATAATTTACCTTTGTTTGCAATATTCCTGTTTTTAGGGTTTTATTATGAACTAATACCCTGTGCATAATTTATCCTTGCAGGTACAATCTTGCTGATTTTTATGGGGTTATGTTCACCTAAATTTCTGGGAATAATTTACCTTTGCAGGTGAGGTATCTCCATTTTTTCTGCCAGGGTTTTCTTTTTGTGTGCAATCCTGTTTAATTTGAGGGAGTCACATGACAACTCCTTGTGAATATACTACTTCAGTATATGTACCTTGCTGTGTGCTTTATTATTTTATATCAGTAAGTTCTGTGGCTGGTAGCAAGATTTGGTGCTATTATTTCCCAAAATGGCTGACACTCGTGAAAATTCTGGGGATGACATGCATTTGGAAGGTGACATTAAATCAAATTTCCATGATAGGGACCTGGATAAGGAAGTAGTAATTTTACAAATGAAATTAGCCCTAGTTGCAGAAGAAAAGGAATGGTTAAGGATTGAGCGTAAAAAGATCCAGAAACAGAGAGCCTTAGAGGAGCTTAGGGCTAAAGAAAGAGCTAAATAGAGGCAGCTTGCTTCTCACCCAGACACAGACAAGAGGGTAGATGTTTTTCATTTGGATAAAGCCATAAAATTTGTGCCCAAATTCCTAGAGAAAGACCCAGACCAGTTTTTTCTGTTATTTGAAAGTACGGCCAAATCCCAAGTTTGGCCGGAAAAGGTATGGGCGACATTAGCGAGAACCTAATTAGTTGGTAAAGGGTTACAGGCCATTAGTTCTTTAGAAGAATCAGCCTTTTCTGATTATCATAAGCTAAAAGAGGTAGTTTTACTGGCTTATCAAATGTTGCCGGAAAGGTACAGGCAGAAATTCAGAGGACTAAAGTTTCAGTCAGGGCAGTCTTTGGTGGAATATGGTAGGGAGAAGATGTCACTTCTAAATAGGTGGTGTCGCTCAAAGGGGGTGGTAGGCAATTATGAGGGTGTAATTGCCTTAATTTTGTTAGAGGATCTTTTGAAAAATGTTCCTCCTGACCTTAAGGCATATCTTGAGGAGAAGGATCTTGATGATTTTAATAATGCTTTAGAGCTGGGTGACAGATTTTTAGGTAACCAAAAATTTGGTAGTAGTTACCACACCCCACATACTAATAATGGTAAGTTTTCTCCACCCACCAATAGGAATAAGAAATTTCAGAAGTTTAAGCCACCCATTTATCAGCCTAATAACCACCAGAGTTTTAATAAGCCTAATTTTTCGGTACCCACCCGAGGAGGTTTTTAGTCAGCTGTCACAGGTCCAGGACTACAAGCAACAGGTGGGATGAGCCCAGTTCCCCATAGTCAATGGATCCAACCTGTCTGATTGTTCCCAAACCAGATGGCACCATGAGGATGTGCACTGACTACCGTAAGGTTAATTTAATAACTAAGGCCGATTGTTTTCCTCTTCCCAGAATGGATGATGTCATTGATACAGTGGGGGGGAGCTAAATATGTAAGTAAGTTAGACCTGTTGAAGGGTTATTACCAGATACCTTTAACCCCACGTGCCAGTGACATCTCTGCTTTTGTAACGCCGGATGGGCTTTTTCAGTACAAAGTTCTACCCTTTGGGCTTCGTAATGCACCCTACTGTTTTCAACACAGAATGCAGGAAGTTATACGTGGCCTAAAGGGCGTGAGGTGTTATATTGATGACTTGGTTATTTTCAGCGACTGTTGGACAGAGCATGTGAAGCAACTTAGAGAGCTTTTCTCTAGGCTTGCTGGTGCTCATCTCATAGTTAATTTGGCAGTGTTTTTGGGCAAGCCCAGGTAACTTTTCTAGGACATGTTATTGGCCAGGGGAAGGTGGCCCCAGTTAATGTCAAGGTGGAGGCTATAGACAATTATCCTGTACCAAAGACCCGGAAGGAGGTTATGCATTTTGTGGGAATGGTAACATTTTATAGAAAGTTCTGTCTAGCCCCAAGCATACATTTGTGTGGGATAGGAAGTGTCAGAGGGCATTTGAACATGTAAAAGCTTTGCTTACAAGTGCTCCTCTGCTGGCTAGTCCTAATTTCACATTGCCATTTTCTCTACAAGTAGATGCTAGTGATACTGGTGTTGGGGCTGTGTTACTGCAAGAAGTAGCGGGACAATTATTGCCAGTCAGCTACTTTTTGGCAAAACTGAAGAAACACCAGCAGCACTATGCCACCATAGAAAAGGAGGCTCTTGCTTTAGTGTTGGCAGTGCAACATTCTGAGGTGCATATATCATCATCAGTTCACCTTATAACTGTGTATAGTGACCATAATCCTTTACGTTTCCTTCACTTAATGAAGAACCACAATCAGAGACTTACAAGGTGGGCCTTGTTTCTCCAACCTTTTAATCTTGTGATTCATTATATGAAGGGAGCGGAGAATGTGGTTGCTGATGCCTTGTCTCATGTTTAAAATGCACGATGTAGTGCATAGATCACTTATCTATTCTTATTTTGCAGTGATTTGCGGTAGACGAGTAGACGGAACTCTGGACCACCCAAAGGAGAAGGGCAGGTTGAGCTGGAGTTGGAGGTATCAGGATTCCTTTGTTTGTGTGTGTTTTGGGGGGTAGTCACATCAAGTGCCATGCATAGGTAAGGTATGCTACTTTTTTTTTAGGTGTTGGCTGGAATGCCTCGCCTCTGTTTTATGTTTTAGTGAATGTGGGGCTGGCGATGATGCCCTCCACTGTTTGAGTCATGTCTCTTGATCCAAGGTGTTTTGGTTTTCCAGGACTCTTTTCAATTTTTCCTTTTTGAATCACTGCTGGGGTGACTCCAGGGTCCTTGGAATGACATGTAGATGTCGGCCTGGGAGGTCCACCTTTTGGGGGTCTTCGGTGATGACTCCAGGGTTTTACGGCCACAGTCCCACCAACAAGATTTATGTGACTATCCACCCGTTGTTTCTGGGGCCTGATATTTTTCCCTCTCCTGTGCTCTCCTGATTCTCGCAGAGGTGTGCCATGGGGAACCAGTTTTGTTTACACAAAAATTGCTGTGAGATGGGAGTGATAATGTGATGTTGCTTTCTAAGTAGAATTTAACATGTAAAATCTGTTTTCCTTTTCTTTGAACTCCTGGAAAATGTACTTACTGTTTAATTTTTTTTTTTTGGTGGCACATACAGTTTGGTCTGCCTTGCAATATACTGAACTTTGGTGTTACTTCATAAAACGGCATTCCTCAGGGGCACTTTAGTACAAAGTTAACTTGCTCGTTTATAAGTTTGCTTGATGTAATTTAGGTAAAATGCATCAACGCAGGTGCCTGGCCAGTGCTGTGTTGTGATGGTGCCTTTTCCTAACACAATTAAGAGCGTGACTGTGGGCTCGTTTGGCATAGAACTTGATCACTTTTATGTTTGGCGAGTTTCACATGTCAGCAGTCTAGCACCTTAGTTTGTTAATATTGCATATTTGTAGTATCAAAAGACCATGATTGTATGGTAGTCATTCCCCAGTTATCATTTTGCTTGTTGCCTCAGACCTTAATGTGGGGTTTATTTTCTTTCTTTTTCCTTTTGCCTAGCAGTGTCTGTAGGGACACCACTAGCAGAGTGAGACCTATGGTCTGGGGGTGGGGGTGTTGTGCAGGGTTCTGCATGACATTGTAATGTACATATAGTGGAGAAGTGTGCCATAATAGTATGAATGTTATAATTGTAAATAATAATTTTATAATTCATAATGTGCATTTGGGGGCACTGTAAAGTACTCTAAAAGTAATTATAAAGAAATCCTGCTAGGTAGTTATTTTCCAACTGTGTTTGGGTACGCGGGGTAAGCGTGACTTGGGGGAGTCACGTGGGGTCAGCGTGGTGTGGAGGCTGGCATCGGAGATGCTGTGCATTTAAGCTAAGTTTGTAGTTGTGAACTCCTTTTGTTTATCCAACTCAAACCATAGGCTCTTCTATGGCTTACCTGTATGCCCACCTAGGCTCTGGCATGGTCAGGGTGCTGTGGGATGAGTGAGAAAATAAGAAATGGGGTTTGTAGTGGAGTAGTGATGGCCTGGCGCTGACTAGGCCTAGTGGTTATGGTGGCTGGACCTCCAGCCAGCTGTTTCTTGTGTACCCTCATTTGGGCATTTAGGATTAAGGTGTTTCTAGAGTGTGTGTATAGTGTTATGTTGAATAAATAGATATATTTTCCTAACTGGGATTTTTGCATAACCCTCTGTTAACCAACCCACTGAAGTAACACATTCTGGTTTTGCGCTTTCTGTTTTGACTGGGATAGCCCTGGGTGGCCTGTTTATGCTTGAGATGTGTGTAACTTTTACCTTTGCCCTTAGACAAGGCTCTAGCCCCAGGTATCCCACATTTCTGAGTAACAGAGTCCCACAAGGAAGCGTCCTTGGACCACTCCTCTTTCTCATCTACATCAATGATCTACCGAATGTATTACAGCTACTCAAACCCATATTATTTGCAGATGACACTACATATGTCTTTTCCCACCCAAACACAATCAATGCTGAATTACAGAAATTATCTGCCTGGATGATGACTAACAAACTTACCCTGAACACTGATAAAACCTATTTCATTCAGTTTGGAAACAAAGCTGCAAATGATCCAATTAACATAACGCTAAATGGATCATCAGTCACAAGACTCAGAGGGAAAATTCCTTGATATCCACCTTGACAGTAGCCTTAAGTTCCAGACACACAACAAATCACCAAGAAAATCTCCAAGACTGTAGGCATACTATCAAAGATAAGGTACTACGTTCCACAATCAGCTCTCCTGGCACTGTACCATTCACTCATATACCCTTATCTTACATATGGAATTTGTGCATAGGGATCAACAACATCCAATCACCTAAAACCCCTAATAACCCAGCAAAAGACAGCAGTAAGAATGATAACAAATTCCCTCTCCCGCCAGCATACTCCACCAATTTTCAAAAGTCTGAATCTGCTCACCATTAAGAACATCCATACTTATTCATGTGCCTACTATACACAGAACAATACACGCACATATAAACCCCCCACTCAAACTTCTCCTCACCAACCTAAACAGGACACATGACCACAACACAAGACACAGATCTCTTTTTGATATACCTCGTGTCCATATTACACTGTGTAAAAACTCTATGCACATAAAGGGCCCCAAAATATGGAATTCATTACCAGAAGATATTAAAGTAACCCAGTGTGAAAATCAATTTAAGACTCTTCTCAAAAGCCACTTAATCACCCTAGACTAAATGCTAAATACTCAGTACACACTTACTCACCTATGTACTCCCACATCATAACTGAAACAATCACATTGAATCTTTTATCCATTGTTGACAGGAATATAATTGAATCATTGTTTTCACAAAAGCATTTTCGAATATGAATATATCTTTGTATTATACAAATTTTGATTCATTTATAATTAATTTTCTACTGTACAACTATGAAATAATTACTATCCTACTGTACAACTATGATACACTCCTTAGTATTAAGTAGACTGTAAGCCAATAATGTTAAGTTGGCCCATAATGCCTAGGCATAATAGAGGCTCTCTTAGCATTGCAACCCACTATTGTAAACAGGGCCGGATTACCGCAAAGGCAAACTAGGCATTTGCCTAGGGCCCCGCGCATTTGAGGGCCCCGTGGTCCAAGGGGTTCAGGGGCTCATCCAAGACTGCACACATGGTGCAAGTGCAAAGGGGTCCCTACCTAAAAAGTTCAAGTGTTTGGAGAGTAAAATTGATTTTTAAAAATTAATCAAAACAAAAATAAATAATGAAATAAAATAAAATAAAAATAAATAAACCTAACCATAGATGGCAACACTCAACACGCCTTTGTTTACATCAGAACAGCTGTGTTTTCCCGCTAATGGCTGAGTATGGGAGATTCCTCTCCAATTTTCTGTAGCAATTACACGTTATCTAGACTTGTACTGTGACAAATTAACTGAAATGTTGTTGATAGACATTGATGTGTATGGATAAATGTTTGTTTTCGCCTCTAAATGTTAAGGGAGGTACCTGATAGGGTTACTTGACCAGTAAAGACGCATGGACCAGTAAAGACGCATTTTTGGTAAAAATACTATAAAGAAAAACTTAAAAACGCAAACTGACTTCCGTTTGTAGGTTTTAAAAGCGCTTTGTCCTGTCTTTAAGTCTTTATCATTTCAATAACAGATCTCAATTGATTGATGTTCTACATCACTTCTGTCGCAAATGTTTAGTTTTCAAGTTGCGACGGAAGTGATGTAGAACATCAATTAATTTACTACATATTTCCCCAGAAACACATAAGCCACATCAGAAAATCGTTGGTTGGGTGAAACTGAAAATTGTCCCTGCATTCTTTAATTCTCATGTCCTTATCTATGGTGGTAGGCCATATATCATGCAATTTAGTTAATTTAGTTATGAAAATGGTAATATAAATACCATTGTGCATTGTTCTTGGACTCAGTATGATTTCTGTTTAAGTAAATTGGAGATCAAGGAGGATGAATTAGTAAAATATTCGTAGCCCAAATCACTAACCTAATCTATGTTAAAAGTCCTGTATATGACTCCTTTCTGGTAACGTTTTGAATTTTTAGATGCGCAGCCAGAGGAAAGGGGACTACAAGGGCCATATCCCCCCAATTAACAGAAAAAAAATAATAATAATTAAAAAATAATAATAATTGATAATGAAAAATTTGTATTTGCATGATTACAGACAGTGATACATCCTCATTATGGCATCTCGTGAACGTGATGTTGGACGTTCTTATGCGAGTGGGTCACAGAAAAGAAAGAAGAAAATTCAAGAAGAACAGAAAAAGAAAGATGTAGGAAGCTGCAGAAAGATCACAGACATGCTCACGAAAACAGTTTCTGATGTTACCAGTACAGTTGAATCTGCAGATACGTCAGATCATACAGGAAGCCCTCCCTCCATTATTTCTCAGCCAGCATCTACATCTTTTGTGTCTCCTCTCAATGTCTCAATGGACATTTCATCCACAGGATTTGTCTTAAAAGATCCTGCCTCTTGGCCAAATGTAATCCCAGATTCTCTACGTAATGCTTTCATTGCAGAAAACTTCAGGCAAACTCTGAACATTGACTTTAGGAAATCAGCAAGGATTTATGATGATGGAAGTCGTCGTTGTTTAAAGTCATCTATGTTTTATAGGAAGCTTGCAAATTCAGAAACTGTGAAAAGATCATGGATGGTATACTCTGAAAGCTCAGGAAAAGTGTACTGTTCAGCATGCAAGCTATTTTCTATCAAAGAAAATACCTTCACACAGGGGTTCAATGACTGGAAAAATTCCAAGCGTTTCGAGGAACATGAAAACAGCACCACTCACAGGAGCTGCATTTTAGCCAGTGTATTTCGTGCACAGAAAAAAGGCTTATTGGATTCTCATTTGGAAAATCAAACTGAAAAAGAGCACACTTATTGGAGAAAAGTTCTAGAAAGAGTTGTTGCTGTTGTAAAATTCTTAGCTCTAAGAGGACTTGCTTTCCGTGGAGAAAATGAGGTTTTTGGTTCGGAAAACAATGGCAATTTCCTAGGGATCATAGAACTGTTAGCACAATTCGATCCATTCTTAGCAAATCATGTGTCAGGCCTTGGGAATGCAGGAAGAGGCACTGTATCTTACATGTCATCTACTATATGCAATGAAAGTTAAGACACATGTGCAACATCTGGATATCTTTATTGTAGTAGACGTTTCGCCATCCAGTGGCTTTATCAATACAGATTCTAGGACATAATAGGAAGACAGTAGAACTATATACAAAAGATGAGGTAATCAGTCCCTCGGCCTTGGAGTTAGTGTTCACAGCATCGTGGTGGAGGAGAATCTGGAGCAAAGACAAGAAGACTGGCGGTTATATAGGCGTCAGTGGATAGGGACGGGCAGCAGACGAGGGCATATACACTGGTAGGCGGGATTCCCCAGTGGAAGTAGGTCCTTCCCAAAGAGATGGGTTAGTTGCAGCAGCTGTGAAGGTCTTGTAGATGTCCTCTGAACCAAGATTCCATGATGTTGCAGTGTCTGACAAGTTGTGCAAGAAAGGTATAAAATACCGACAATATGAAAGTTAAGACACATGTGCAACATCTGGATGTCTTTATTGTAGTAGACGTTTCGCCATCCAGTGGCTTTATCAATACAGATTCTAGGACATAATAGGAAGACAGTAGAACTATATACAAAAGATGAGGTAATCAGTCCCTCGGCCTTGGAGTTAGTGTTCACAGCTTCATGGTGGAGGAGAATCTGGAGCAAAGACAAGAAGACTGGCGGTTTATATAGGCGTCAGTTGATAGGGACGCCTATATAGTGGGATGAATTGTAAAGGACCTGCCTAGTATGGGCCAACAGGCCTCCTGCAGTGTTCCTCCTTTCTTATGTTCTTATGTTCTTATGTTGTCGACTCCAGTGGTAAGCCTGTAGTGCGCTTTATAAAATTCATTTCTCTTTCAGGCCATGATGGAGAAACAATGATGAATGTAGTACTGGATACTCTGCTTGAACATGATCTCTCTATTATGGATTGCCGTGGCCAGAGCTACGACAATGCAAGTAACATGTCGGGTAAATATAATGGATTGCAAGCCCGTATCATGCAAATCAACCCACTTGCTGAATATGTGCCCTGCTCAGCACATTCTCATAATCTTGTTGGGTCATGTGCTGCGGAGATTACTGGGATTTATATCAAGAAGTGTAAGCAACAGAAGTCCAGAGGTCATACTGCAGCTTTATACATCATTAGTAAGGCCTCACCTAGATTATGCAGCTCAGTTCTGGTCTCCATATTACAGAATGGACATAAATTCGTTAGAAAACATTCAGCGTAGGATGACTAAATTAATACATAGCATTAGAAATCTTCCTTATGAAGAAAGATTGAAGACTCTTAAGTTACATTCACTTGTTAGACGAAGAATGAGGGGAGACCTGATTGAAGTATTTAAGTGGAAGATAGGTATTAATAAAGGGGATATTAATAAGGTCTTGAGGATGTCTCTCCAAGAGAGAACCCGCAGTAATGGATTTAAATTAGATAAGTTTAGATTTAGAAAGGACATAGGAAAGTATTGGTTTGAAAATAGGGTAGTTGATGAGTGGAACAGTCTACCTAGTTGGGTTATTGAGGCTGGGACTTTGGGTAGTTTCAAATTTAGGTTGGATAAGTACATGAGTGGGAGGGGTTGGATTTGAGTGGAACTTTCACATCAGAGCTTATTTCTTGGGTGGCATTGAAAATTGGGTTGGGCAAATGTTTTGTTAGTGGGATGAATTGTAAAGGACCTGCCTAGTATGGGTCAACAGGCCTCCTGCAGTGTTCCTCCTTTTTTATGTTCTTATGAAGATTGAGACACTTATGCAGCATATGGGAATCTTTATTCAGGAAACGTTTCGCCACACAGTGGCTTCATCAGTCCAATACAAAGAGGAAGGCGTAAGGAAAGGAGGAGTATGAGGTAATCAGTCCCTCAGCCTGGAGTCGATGTGTTCAGTCCATCAATCTAGTAGAATGTACAGCATAGGGCCGTAGACGTGGCTTATATACTGTAGTGAGGTGACTTGAAGCAGACGGAGGCGGGATCATAGTGGTATCATCCACTAATCGAAGTAGGTCTTTGTCCAAAGGTTGAACAAGCGTTGAAGAATTCTTTGTAAGAAGATCCCATGATGCTGCAGTGTCTGACAGTTGTGATCAATGGTTTGAAAAACCGACAAGTTGAAGATTGAGACACTTGTCGGTTTTTCAAACCATTGATCACAACTGTCAGACACTGCAGCATCATGGGATCTTCTTACAAAGAATTCTTCAACGCTTGTTCAACCTTTGGACAAAGACCTACTTCGATTAGTGGATGATACCACTATGATCCCGCCTCCGTCTGCTTCAAGTCACCTCACTACAGTATATAAGCCACGTCTACGGCCCTATGCTGTATATTCTACTAGATTGATGGACTGAACACATCGACTCCAGGCTGAGGGACTGATTACCTCATACTCCTCCTTTCCTTACGCCTTCCTCTTTGTGTGTGATGAATGGTGTGTATTGGACTGATGAAGCCACTGTGTGGCGAAACGTTTCCTGAATAAAGATTCCCATATGCTGCTTAAGTGTCTCAATCTTCAACTTGTCGGTTTTTCAAACCATTGATCACTTATGTTCTTATGAGTGTTGTGTCGCTGCAGTTTCATTTTTTGGACTTTTACAAGCACTCTTTAATTTTTTCTCTGCTTCAACGCATCGGTGGAGTATACTCAAGTCAACCATTCATGGAGATGTCATTAAAATCATTATCAACAACAAGTTGGTCAGCGCAGCATGATGCAACACATGCTTTGAAAGACAGCTTTTCTGAAATACGTTCTGCTTTTATCCAAATAGCAGAGGATGAAGACCAGACAGCAACTACAAGAAGCGAAGCAGCCAGCTTTGCATCAAAATTGAAAGATTTTGAATTGGCCTTACTCTGTGTGCTTTGGGACTGTATACTGGAACGGTTAAAGTTGCAACAACACCTTTCAGCAGATGTTCAGGACACATTTGTTGAAGAAATAGTTCATTTTTCAGGGTATATGAATCAGATTAAAGCTCCACCTGAAAAATGTGCGCCCTCAGCTGCTTTGAAACATTTAAGAAATGCAGGTATCTCAGAAACCTTCCCTAATGTTGACATAGTGTATCGCCTTTACCTAACACTTCCAGCTACTAACTGTGAAGGAGAACGTTCATTTTCTGTTTTGAAAAGAGTGAAAAACCAGCTCCGTTCAACAATGAACATAAGAAGGAAATAAATGGTATAAAATACCGACACAATGGAAATATAAACACAAATGCAGTATAATGTGATCCTTTATTGACAACGTTTCACCCACACAGTGGGCTTTTTCAAGTCACACACGGATCTACCTGGGGTTGGAAGGTACGGGAGTATTTATAGTTCAGAATGTTGAGGTCAGGTGGAGAATGCTGCATCTGATGATCTACTGGGTGGGGTTATAGAGTCTTGGGTAGCTAGGCGGGGGTATTGGACAAGTTGTGAGTAGATCTTCTGCAGTGTTCTATGTTCTTATGTGGGATAGCGATGAAGAAGTTTCTTGGCGAGTGGTTCAGCTATGTTATAGAAGCCATTGTTCTGGTTGAAATTGTTGGTTATAGAGATAAACGATGATTCCAGGATTCTTCTGTATTGAATGTTGTCTTCTGTGGCTATAAGTCTTGAGTTTCTTTAGTTAATTACATGGTTATGTGAATTGCGATGTTGTACACAGGCATTCCTTGTATCGTCAGTCCTGCTTGCATATTGGTGTTCTGAAATACGTGTTTGGAGGTCTCTTGATGTTTCGCCCACATATAATTTGTTGCAGTCATTACAAGGGATTATGTATACCCCTGCAGAGGATGGAGGCTTGTCCTGTCTACTACTGGTGATGTCCTTGATGGTCGTGGTTGTGGAGGTAGATACTTGGAATGATGTTTTGGCAAAGATGTTGGAAACATGTTTGGCAATGGAGTTGGTGGGAAGGACTATGTATCTCTTCTCGGCAGTGTCTTCTCTGGGTGTGTTGAAGATGTTTAATGCTCGCCGTCTGCAGTCTCTGATGAAGTGGCGAGGATAGTGGAGTTTAGAAAATACTTGTTCAATTATAGTGCATTCTTCCTCAAGGAACTCGTTGCTGCAGATTCTGAGTGCACGCAGGAAGAAGCCTATAATTACACCACGTTTGGTTTTGGTGTCGTGGTGAGAGTAGAAGTGGAGAAGATCGTTTTGGTTGGTGGGTTTTCGATAGACTTTAAAACGAAGTTCGTGGTCAGCTTTGCAGAGCAGAACATCAAGGAAAGGAAGAGTGTTGTCGACTTCTTCAAGTGTGAACTGGACTGAAGGCTCGACCTGGTTGAGCTTGTCTTGGAGAGCTTGAACGTTGAAGCGTTTAGGAGTTATGAGGAGAATGTCGTCAACATAACGGAGCCAGGTGACAGACGAAGGAATAATGGTGGAGAAACGTTCGGCTTCTAGATGTTCCATGTATAAGTTCGCCAGGGCTGCACTGAGTGGCGAACCCATGGGTAGTCCAAAAGTCTGCTGAAAGAGATGATTTTCGAAAGAGAAACACGTAAAGCCAACACATAGTTCAACAAGGTCGATGAAATCGCTGGCTGGAATGGGAAGATCAAGTGAATCGTCAATTTTCCTGCGCAAGAGATCGATGGCTTGTTTAGTAGGTACTTTAGTGAATAGGGAAGTCACGTCAAGGCTGGAAAGTTTCTTGTTCCTGATGTTGATGTTGCGAATGCGATTGAGAAGATCACCTGAGTGTTTGAGATGTGCTGGACTGATAGTGCCCAAGAGTTTAGAGAGGTGTTTGGCGAGAATTCCTGAGAGCTGGTGGGGAGCACTGCCTATTCCCGAGGATATGGGCCTCAGTGGTATACCAGGCTTGTGAGTCTTTGGCAGGCCGTACATTCTGGCAGGTCTGGGGTTGCTGGGCATGGTGTGCAGAAGTTTCTTCCCTTGTTCTGAGCCCCTCAGAATGCGGCGAGTCCTTTGAAGAAAAGTTTTAGTAAGGTTGTCCACTTGGTTAGTTGTGAGAGGTTTGTAGGTATCTGGGTCATTAAGTAGATTGAGCATTTTGTTCCTGTAATCGTCAGTGTTCATGATAACAACACCACCTCCTTTATCAGCGGTGGTGACCCTGATGGTCGTGTCTTCTGCTAAACCTTTGAGTGCATTGATGTAACGTCGAGGTATGACTGGGGAGCTGCGTGTTGAGATGGCTGCTGAGATGATGCCTTGAAGATAGCCTTTTTGGAAGTCGGAGTCATTGTGTCTGTAGTTTCTGGCGATGAAATTGAGGTCTTGTTTTGGTTTCGTAATTCCTGTTGCGAATTTGAGGCCTAAGCTGAGGGCTTCAGTTTCTGTGGTTGACAGTGGACGAGATGAAAGATTTTGAATAATTTCAGGTCTTCCTAAACTTTTCCAATTACTATTATCGCAGAGTGTTTGTAGTTTCCTAGTAAGTCTGATCTTCTGTTGAACATTCGCTGTGGTAACTCTGCTGCGAATGATTTCGGCGGTGCGTCTGTTCATGTTGCCCCGGAGTGTTGTGCCTAGTGTTCTGGCTTGGAGAAAAGCTTCCTTTGTAGCATTGTTTAAGTCATCTGCACACTCTTCAAGGTAGGTCCGAGCTGTAGCGGAGAAAGGTGGTTTGATGTTGGCAATTTGAGGAGGAGTAGATCTTGGTAAGACCATTTCTTGGATGCAATCACGAAGAAAATTGTGTCTGTTGCGAAGTGAGTAAGCTTTTAGAAGAAGGTCCAGGTATTCTCTGTGTGAAGGATCCATTTCTACTGCAGTGTTTGACACGATGGAAATAAATGGTATAAAATACCGACACAATGGAAATATAAACACAAATGCAGTATAATGTGATCCTTTATTGACAACGTTTCACCCACACAGTGGGCTTTTTCAAGTCACACACTGCAGAAGATCTACTCACAACTTGTCCAATACCCCCGCCTAGCTACCCAAGACTCTATAACCCCACCCGGTAGATCATCAGATGCAGCATTCTCCACCTGACCTCAACATTCTGAACTATAAATACTCCCGTACCTTCCAACCCCAGGTAGATCCGTGTGTGACTTGAAAAAGCCCACTGTGTGGGTGAAACGTTGTCAATAAAGGATCACATTATACTGCATTTGTGTTTATATTTCCAATGAACATAAGAACATAAGAATGTAGGAACACTGTAGAAGGCCTACTGGCCCATACGAGGCAGGTCCTTATCAAAACGATATCTACCTAAAGCTACCCAAGAAATAACTCCCGTACCCCATGACACCATAAGAACATAAGAAAGGAGGAACACTGCAGCAGGCCCGAGCCAAGACAAATTGTGTATGTGATGAATGGTTTGAAAAACCGACAAGTTGAAGATTGAGACACTTATGGACTGAACACATCGACTCCAGGTTGAGGGACTGATTACCTCATTCTCCTCCTCTCCTTACGCCTTCCTCTTTGTGAGGAAATGGTATGGTGATACCGACAAGATGTGGAAAAAGACACTTATGTACAGTTCAGGACATTTATTAAAGGAAACGTTTCGCCACGAGTGGCTTCTTCAGTCCTAATACAGAGAAAACTAAGAAAACACACATATGTTAGGTAAGACACATATGCAACAGTTAGACAACTTTATTCCGAAACGTTTCGCCTACACAGTAGGCTTCTTCAGTCGAATACAGAAAGTAGGCAGGAACAGTAGAAATGTGAAGACGATGTAATCAGTCCATCACCCTTAAAGTCGTAGAATTTGAGGTTGTCAGTCCCTCGGCCTGGAGAAGTTCAGTTCCATAGTCAGGAACTATCTGAAGATCAAGCGACAGTGCGGAGACTTAAATACTGTCGGAAGGAGAGGTGCAGGGTAGTAGTAGTAGTAGTAGTAGTAGTAGTAGTAGTGAGAGGCAACTGAGAGGTCATGTCCCTCTCAGATCCAACCCTTCTCACTTGAAAAGCTTGTCCAAGGTGTTTTCTGTACCAAGATGCCACGTGTTGCAGTGTCTGACAAGATGAACATCAAAATGGTATACAATACCGACAGGTTGTTAGGTAAGACACATATGCAACAGTCAGACAACTTTATTCCGAAACGTTTCGCCTACACAGTAGGCTTCTTCAGTCGAATACAGAAAGTAGGCAGGAACAGTAGAGATGTGAAGACGATGTAATCAGTCCATCACCCTTAAAGTCGTAGAATTTGAGGTTGTCAGTCCCTCGGCCTGGAGAAGTTCAGTTCCATAGTCAGGAACTATCTGAAGATCAAGCGACAGTGCGGAGACTTAAATACTGTCGGAAGGAGAGGTGCAGGGTAGTAGTAGTAGTAGTAGTAGTAGTAGTAGTAGTAGTAGTAGTAGTAGTGAGAGGCAACTGAGAGGTCATGTCCCTCTCAGATCCAACCCTTCTCACTTGAAAAGCTTGTCCAAGGTGTTTTCTGTACCAAGATGCCACGTGTTGCAGTGTCTGACAAGATGAACATCAAAATGGTATACAATACCGACAGGTTGTTAGGTAAGACACATATGCAACAGTCAGACAACTTTATTCCGAAACGTTTCGCCTACACAGTAGGCTTCTTCAGTCGAATACAGAAAGTAGGCAGGAACAGTAGAGATGTGAAGACGATGTAATCAGTCCATCACCCTTAAAGTCGTAGAATTTGAGGTTGTCAGTCCCTCGGCCTGGAGAAGTTCAGTTCCATAGTCAGGAACTATCTGAAGATCAAGCGACAGTGCGGAGACTTAAATACTGTCGGAAGGAGAGGTGCAGTGTAGTAGTAGTAGTAGTAGTAGTAGTAGTAGTAGTGAGAGGCAACTGAGAGGTCATGTCCCTCTCAGATCCAACCCTTCTCACTTGAAAAGCTTGTCCAAGGTGTTTTCTGTACCAAGATGCCACGTGTTGCAGTGTCTGACAAGATGAACATCAAAATGGTATACAATACCGACAGGTTGTTAGGTAAGACACATATGCAACAGTCAGACAACTTTATTCCGAAACGTTTCGCCTACACAGTAGGCTTCTTCAGTCGAATACAGAAAGTAGGCAGGAACAGTAGAAATGTGAAGACGATGTAATCAGTCCATCACCCTTAAAGTCGTAGAATTTGAGGTTGTCAGTCCCTCGGCCTGGAGAAGTTCAGTTCCATAGTCAGGAACTATCTGAAGATCAAGCGACAGTGCGGAGACTTAAATACTGTCGGAAGGAGAGGTGCAGGGTAGTAGTAGTAGTAGTAGTAGTAGTAGTAGTAGTAGTAGTAGTAGTAGTGAGAGGCAACTGAGAGGTCATGTCCCTCTCAGATCCAACCCTTCTCACTTGAAAAGCTTGTCCAAGGTGTTTTCTGTACCAAGATGCCACGTGTTGCAGTGTCTGACAAGATGAACATCAAAATGGTATACAATACCGACAGGTTGTTAGGTAAGACACATATGCAACAGTCAGACAACTTTATTCCGAAACGTTTCGCCTACACAGTAGGCTTCTTCAGTCGAATACAGAAAGTAGGCAGGAACAGTAGAAATGTGAAGACGATGTAATCAGTCCATCACCCTTAAAGTCGTAGAATTTGAGGTTGTCAGTCCCTCGGCCTGGAGAAGTTCAGTTCCATAGTCAGGAACTATCTGAAGATCAAGCGACAGTGCGGAGACTTAAATACTGTCGGAAGGAGAGGTGCAGGGTAGTAGTAGTAGTAGTAGTAGTATTTAAGTCTCCGCACTGTCGCTTGATCTTCAGATAGTTCCTGACTATGGAACTGAACTTCTCCAGGCCGAGGGACTGACAACCTCAAATTCTACGACTTTAAGGGTGATGGACTGATTACATCGTCTTCACATCTCTACTGTTCCTGCCTACTTTCTGTATTCGACTGAAGAAGCCTACTGTGTAGGCGAAACGTTTCGGAATAAAGTTGTCTGACTGTTGCATATGTGTCTTACCTAACAACCTGTCGGTATTGTATACCATTTTGATGTTCATCTTGTCAGACACTGCAACACGTGGCATCTTGGTACAGAAAACACCTTGGACAAGCTTTTCAAGTGAGAAGGGTTGGATCTGAGAGGGACATGACCTCTCAGTTGCCTCTCACTACTACTACTACTACTACTACTACTACTACTACTACTACTACCCTGCACCTCTCCTTCCGACAGTATTTAAGTCTCCGCACTGTCGCTTGATCTTCAGATAGTTCCTGACTATGGAACTGAACTTCTCCAGGCCGAGGGACTGACAACCTCAAATTCTACGACTTTAAGGGTGATGGACTGATTACATCGTCTTCACATCTCTACTGTTCCTGCCTACTTTCTGTATTCGACTGAAGAAGCCTACTGTGTAGGCGAAACGTTTCGGAATAAAGTTGTCTGACTGTTGCATATGTGTCTTACCTAACAACCTGTCGGTATTGTATACCATTTTGATGTTCATCTTGTCAGACACTGCAACACGTGGCATCTTGGTACAGAAAACACCTTGGACAAGCTTTTCAAGTGAGAAGGGTTGGATCTGAGAGGGACATGACCTCTCAGTTGCCTCTCACTACTACTACTACTACTACTACTACTACCCTGCACCTCTCCTTCCGACAGTATTTAAGTCTCCGCACTGTCGCTTGATCTTCAGATAGTTCCTGACTATGGAACTGAACTTCTCCAGGCCGAGGGACTGACAACCTCAAATTCTACGACTTTAAGGGTGATGGACTGATTACATCGTCTTCACATCTCTACTGTTCCTGCCTACTTTCTGTATTCGACTGAAGAAGCCTACTGTGTAGGCGAAACGTTTCGGAATAAAGTTGTCTGACTGTTGCATATGTGTCTTACCTAACAACCTGTCGGTATTGTATACCATTTTGATGTTCATCTTGTCAGACACTGCAACACGTGGCATCTTGGTACAGAAAACACCTTGGACAAGCTTTTCAAGTGAGAAGGGTTGGATCTGAGAGGGACATGACCTCTCAGTTGCCTCTCACTACTACTACTACTACTACTACTACTACTACTACCCTGCACCTCTCCTTCCGACAGTATTTAAGTCTCCGCACTGTCGCTTGATCTTCAGATAGTTCCTGACTATGGAACTGAACTTCTCCAGGCCGAGGGACTGACAACCTCAAATTCTACGACTTTAAGGGTGATGGACTGATTACATCGTCTTCACATTTCTACTGTTCCTGCCTACTTTCTGTATTCGACTGAAGAAGCCTACTGTGTAGGCGAAACGTTTCGGAATAAAGTTGTCTGACTGTTGCATATGTGTCTTACCTAACAATCTGTCGGTATTTCATACCATTTTAATGTTCATGCAGCTTCAATGCATTTTCTCCGTCTTAAGTCGTCTTCTTTAATAACTAGTTTAGCTTCATTGAATTTCATGAGGTGTCCAACATCGTCTCTATGTTGAACACATGCGTTTTTGCGGTCATCATTTCTGCAAGCATTTTTGTGTTCTGCTATCCTAATGTCCAGAGTTCTGGCTGTTTCCCCTACATATACTTTGTCACACCCCCCACATGGTATAGTGTAGATTCCTGCACTTGTGCCAGAATCATGCTTGGGTTTTTGTATCAGGTTCCTAATAGTAGTTGAAGAGCTGGTAGATATTTTAGCCAGTTTTCTTCAACTACTATTAGGAACCTGATACAAAAACCCAAGCATGATTCTGGCACAAGTGCAGGAATCTACACTATACCATGTGGGGTGTGTGACAAAGTATATGTAGGGGAAACAGCCAGAACTCTGGACATTAGGATAGCAGAACACAAAAATGCTTGCAGAAATGATGACCGCAAAAACGCATGTGTTCAACATAGAGACGATGTTGGACACCTCATGAAATTCAATGAAGCTAAACTAGTTATTAAAGAAGACGACTTAAGACGGAGAAAATGCATTGAAGCTGCACTAATTTCTGTCAGTAACACTATAAAGCAAAAATCCGGTAGTTACAGTATTTCAAAATTACTAAGCAAGAGGATATTACCCATCCTGGGAACTGGTGTTACTTGATGCCAGCAGGTCCCTCTCTAGCCTCACCTCCTTAGTTCCATTACTACTACTACTACTACTACTACTACTACTACTACTACCACCTCTACCCACGCATCACCTCACCTGACTCCCGCCACTATATATATGTGTGTTTTCTTAGTTTTCTCTGTATTAGGACTGAAGAAGCCACTCGTGGCGAAACGTTTCCTTTAATAAATGTCCTGAACTGTACATAAGTGTCTTTTTCCACTTCCTCTTTGTATTGGACTGATGAAGCCACTGTGTGGCGAAACGTTTCCTGAATAAAGATTCCCATATGCTGCATAAGTGTCTCAATCTTCAACAAATTGTGTAACCTAGCCTTGTTGACCATTGAGTCTGATCTAACAAGAAATATTGATTTTCAGAATATAATTGATGATTTTGCCAATATGAAATCCAGAAAAAAGTTTATTTAAGAAGTGCCTGTGAATATAAACAATTCTTTACTTTCTTGAGTTTATATGATTTGATAGTCTTATGCATGATGCAATGATAACAATAATGGTCAGTGATTTATAAAGGGAATAATAGTGCTGTAGTGGTTATGCTGAATATAATAGGTACATGATGTCACTACTTTAATAGCCTAATCTAGTAATACATGTATATATATATATATATATATATATATATATATATATATATATATATATATATATATATATATATATATATATATATATATATATATATATATATATTTATTTATATAGATAAATTGTGTGTGTATGTGTGTTTGCGGGTATGTATGGTTGTATGTATGTATGTATGTATGCATGTATGTATGTATGTCTTGTCGAATAGCTAAAACTTGTGATTTTGGCATAAATAACAAAAATCGTCTTGCCGAAGAGGGCAAGAGAAAATATATGTATGCAATAATTTCGAAAAATTCTAAACCTAACGAAAAAAATATATTCCATTTTGTAGGTTTATTATTAAATTATTGCAAACTTATCTAAAATATATTTAGTTGGATGAGGCTAAATTAAATTCGACTTTTAAATTAAAGTTAGGTAAGTTTTCTAAGGTTCTTTTGGAAGAAAATTATTAATTTTTACATTAACGTGAATAAAAAAATATATATCTTTAAACGTATAAGAGAAAATTTTAGACAAAAATAATTTTATAGGAGTTCTTGCTAATTGATCAAGTTTGCCTATTTGGCCCAACATTTATATACTGCGTTATGTTCACAATGAATTTCGCTGATTTATGGAGAAAAACAAGTTTTAATTTGGCCAATTCAGCAAGACCAACCTTGTTAAATATGATAAGTTCGACGACACGGCTTAATCGGTGCGACATATTGTGCACATCTATTGTGTTCTCTGAAGTAGATGTGTATCATGTTCAAATTTTCTGTCTCTCGCTTTCTCTGTCTGTCTGTGTCTGTCTGTCTGTCTGTCTGTCTGTCTGTCTCTGTCTCTCTCTCTCACTTTCTCTCTCTCTCTCTCACTCTCTCTCTCACTCTCTCACTCTCTCTCTCACTCTCTCTCTCTCTCACTCTCTCTCTCTCTCACTCTCTCTCTCTCTCTCTCTCTCTCTCTCTCTCTCTCTCTCTCTCTCTCGCTCGTTCACTCTTCTAACAGTACAAAAAGTGTTAACAAGTTACTTAAAGAAATTTTACAACTTTAAAAGGAATGAATTTCATCCAAATTTGCAATTATATTTTTCAGAGAAGAGCTTTAATTACGCGCTATAACTGCAGGATTTGAAAGCTATTACTTTACGATTTGCTCTTAATTGAGGCAATAATTATATTTCTGAGCTAATTTGCATTTATTCTTCCTGGAATTCATGTTGTACTTTCGTTCTCACCGAATTATTTTTCGAACGATGTGTAATTCTGAAAAAAAAAAAATCTTCTGGATATTATGTATTTCCTGTTTTGGAACTATGCTAATAAATTGATGATGATAACAATATAAATAATAATAATAATAATAATAATAATAATAATAATAATAATAATAATAATAATAAAAGTATTTCAGTGACTGCGCGAACTGAGAAATATATTGTGAGAATATTAGTACAGAGTGCAGCGTAAGTTTTATTTCATCTTAGGAAAGCACTTGCCTAGAAGCGTCCTATAACAGATGCGGATTCAGATGTGATCCAGTAAAAATGAGGATAAATCAAGTACCTTGGATCAAGAGCACTTCACCAGAACGAAGACACTCCACGGGAGGAGGCGTATTTTAGTAACTTAATGTAAAATAATATATTACCATTTCTAGATTAAACGGGAAAATAGGACCAATCGATTTTAATTACAATTCCAAACTTCTTCTAAGAAGGATATATGACTGTAGAAAATTTGAAGCTGATCAGAAGAGGCTTTGCCAAGTTATCATATTTGAATATTTGAAGCTGGTAGGATAAGGTTCGCTGAATATATAAAGGAATGCATTACAGAAAGACATTAGCAAACAAAAACACTGTACTGAGAATTTGACAGATCTGGCAGTAAAACATTTGAAATTACTGTATTTAAGGATTCCCTGAACATGTGAACATTAAGACAGAAAAAACGAGCTGTCAGTAGTTCTCGTCTTTCTAGTTGATGTACGATTCAACTTAAAACCTTCTAAAAATCTGAACGATATATTTTTCGTGTTTATTTGCTAGAGTCTATTTTCATATATTTTTATCTATAAAATAATCAGCCAAATTAAACTTTCAATTATGATAGACTATGACTGGGCGATTTAATAGATCAGAATAGATAACATCTGGTTATACCATGGAAATCAATTTATTTTTTTTCTTCTATAAAAAGCCAACCAACACTGAAAGTTTAAAGTCTATAGGCATTCTCAATTAAGTATTTTTAATCCAGCTATAGGAGAGGCAGAACCCCATAATAGTTTCATTGACAGAGAAAAAATGGAGTACAGGTGAGCAAGAAAATTGAAGAGGGTAACACAGGGGCGCAATCAGGCCAATCACCCACAAAGATACAGTTGCCCTCAGGAATGCTGACTGACACTCCTCAAGCACTTACCGAAAAGCACTCTGCCAGGGAAACCAGGGGCACCAGCAGTTCTAACACCCATGTTCCCAGTGTGGAACCATTGTTTGTGCAGGACTCTCACGTTTACAAACCAATTATATTGCTCTCGTCTGATTCTGCTTGGGGCTACACTTGAATAAAACCCAAGCATTTAAAAGAAATGGCTAATCCAGTTATCAGAAAGATAGCAGAGACACTGCTATCGAAGATCAGAAGACTCATTAACAGCTCCTTTGCTGGTCTGATTAATGACAAAATTAAACCTTTCTTTTTAGGTGCATCATTTTGGGCCCTTAAATGAAGGATGGAGGAATTAGGCCAGTTGCCGTGGACAACATTCTTCGCCACATCGTTTCCCAAGCCAGTCTGAAGTACTCACACAGAGGCATCTATCATGCTTCAATCAAATCAGACGTTTTTTTTGGGTCTCTCAAGGAAGTGAAACAGCGGTTCATGCAACATGGACATATTTCAACAGCCTGCCCGAGGACAATGCAGTGGTAACTTCAGATTTCAAGAATGCATTTTATCTCCTGAAAAGAGACATCGTATTAAAAGTTGTACAATAACATTTCCATGGTCTCTTCCCTTTTGTTTCAGCTGGATACAGCAATGAACCAATGCTTCTCTTTAGAGATCATGAAATCACTGCATTTTTAAACAGAATCTTATTGACACAGTCATCAGCATTTTTATGGAGAATTCGTTATCACAGGTATTTATACTGAATCAACATTTTTTAAATACAACTTGGATTTTAAAATTCTTCAGTCGAGTAGGTAAATCAAGGTTTTCATGGTACAGGAGAACCAATATATTCTTGGTTGTATATGCTAGATGGTCTTTCTCATATTGTAGTTCAGCATCTCATTCACCTTGTGTTCATTCATCAACAGTTGTTCATTGCAACTTAATTTGAAATCATATACGATGAGGCCTTGAGCGGGATAAGAATAGATCTACTATTAAAGCTCCTGGACCGAGGGAAAGAGTTCAGTTGGGTTACATTTAGAGTCTGACGGATTGTAAAACACTATTACCACCGAATCCTTCCTATTAAGAGGCCTGGTCAGAATGTCGACCTGTCATTTTACGACCAGAGGTTCGAGCCACCTTGTGAGCCTTTCGGTTTAGTCATCTGTTTCTCTCACTCTCTCTCTCTCTCTCTCTTTATATATATATATATATATATATATATATATATATATATATATATATATATATATATATATATATATATATATATATATATAAATATATATATATTATTTTTTATTATCACACTGGCCGATTCCTACCAAGGCAGGGTGGCCCGAAAAAGAAAAACTTTCACCATCATTCACTCCATCACTGTCTTGCCAGAAGGGTGCTTTACACTACAGTTTTTAAACTGCAACATTAACACCCCTCCTTCAGAGTGCAGGCACTGTACTTCCCATCTCCAGGACTCAAGTCCGGCCTGCCGGTTTCCCTGAACCCCTTCATAAATGTTACTTTGCTCACACTCCAACAGCACGTCAAGTATTAAGAAGCATTCGTCTCCATTCACTCCTATCAAACACGCCCACGCACGCCTGCTGGAAGTCCAAGCCCCTCGCACACAAAACCTCCTTTACCCCCTCCCTCCAACCTTTCCTAGGCCGACCCCTACCCCGCCTTCCTTCCACTACAGACTGATACACTCTTGAAGTCATTCTGTTTCGCTCCATTCTCTCTACATGTCCGAACCACCTCAACAACCCTTCCTCAGCCCTCTGGACAACAGTTTTGGTAATCCTGCACCTCCTCCTAACTTCCAAACTACGAATTCTCTGCATTATATTCACACCACATATTGCCCTCAGACATGACATCTCCACTGCCTCCAGCCTTCTCATCGCTGCAACATTCATCACCCATGCTTCACACCCATATAAGAGTGTTGGTAAAACTATACTCTCATACATTCCCCTCTTTGCCTCCAAGGACAAAGTTCTTTGTCTCCATAGACTCCTAAGTGCACCACTCACCCTTTTCCCCTCATCAATTCTATGATTCACCTCATCCTTCATAGACCCATCCGCTGACACGTCCACTCCCAAATATCTGAATACATTCACCTCCTCCATACTCTCTCCCTCCAATCTGATATCCAATCTTTCATCACCTAATATTTTTATTATCCTCATAACCTTACTCTTTCCTGTATTCACTTTTAATTTTCTTCTTTTGCACACCCTACCAAATTCATCCACCAATCTCTGCAACTTCTCTTCAGAATCTCCCAAGAGCACAGTGTCATCAGCAAAGAGCAACTGTGACAACTCCCACTTTATGTGTTATTCTTTATCTTTTAACTCCACGCCTCTTGTCAAGACCCTCGCATTTACTTCTCTTACAACCCCATCTATAAATATATTAAACAACCACGGTGACATCACACATCCTTGTCTAAGGCCTACTTTTACTGGGAAATAATTTCCCTCTTTCCTATGTACTCTAACTTGAGCCTCACTATCCTCGTAAAAACTCTTCACTGCTTTCAGTAACCTACCTCCTACACCATACACCTGCAACATCTGCCACATTGCCCCCCTATCCACCCTGTCATACGCCTTTTCCAAATCCATAAATGCCACAAAGACCTCTTTAGCCTTATCTAAATACTGTTCACTTATATGTTTCACTGTAAACACCTGGTCCACACACCCCCTACCTTTCCTAAAGCCACCTTGTTCATCTGCTATCCTATTCTCAGTCTTACTTTTAATTCTTTCAATAATAACTCTACCATACACTTTACCAGGTATACTCAACAGACTTATCCCCCTATATTTTTTGCACTCTCTTTTGACCCCTTTGCCTTTATACAAAGGAACTATGCATGCTCTCTGCCAATCCCTAGGTACCTTACCCTCTTCCATACATTTATTAAATAATTGCACCAACCACTCCAAAACTATATCCCCACCTGCTTTTAACATTTCTATCTTTATCCCATCAATCCCGGCTGCCTTACCCCCTTTCATTTTACCTACTGCCTCACGAACTTCCCCCACACTCACAACTGGCTCTTCCTCACTCCTACAAGATGTTATTCCTCCTTGCCCTATACACGAAATCACAGCTTCCCTATCTTCATCAACATTTAACAATTCCTCAAAATATTCCCTCCATCTTCCCAATACCTCTAACTTTCCATTTAACATCTCTCCTATTTTTAACTGACAAATCCATTTGTTCTCTAGGCTTCCTTAACTTGTTAATCTCACTCCAAAACTTTTTCTTATTTTCAACAAAATTTGTTGACATCTCACCCACTCTCTCATTTGCTCTCTTTTTACAATGCTTCACCACTCTCTTAACCTCTCTCTTTTTCTCCATATACTCTTCCTTGCATCACTTCTACTTTGTAAAAACTTCTCATATGCTAACTTTTTCTCCCTTACTACTCTCTTTACATCATCATTCCACCAATCGCTCCTCTTCCCTCCCGCACACACTTTCCTGTAACCACAAACTTCTACTGAACACTCTAACACTACATTTTTAAACCTACCCCATACCTCTTCGACCCCATTGCCTATGCTCTCATTAGCCCATCCTCCAATAGCTGTTTATATCTTTCCCTAACTGCCTCCTCTTTTAGTTTATAAACCTTCATCTCTCTCTTCCCTGATGCTTCTATTCTCCTTGTATCCCATCTACCTTTTACTCTCAGTGTAGCTACAACTAGAAAGTGATCTGATATATCTGTGGCCCCTCTATAAACATGTACATCCTGAAGTTTACTCAACAGTCTTTTATCTACCAATACATAATCCAACAAACTACTGTCATTTCGCCCTACATCATATCTTGTATACTTATTTATCCTCTTTTTCTTAAAATATGTATTACCTATAACTAAACCCCTTTCTATACAAAGTTCAATCAAAGGGCTCCCATTATCATTTACACATGGCACCCCAAACTTACCTACCACACCCTCTCTAAAAGTTTCTCCTACTTTAGCATTCAGGTCCCCTACCACAATTACTCTCTCACTTGGTTCAAAGGCTCCTATACATTCACTTAACATCTCCCAAAATCTCTCTCTCTCCTCTGCATTCCTCTCTTCTCCAGGTGCATACACGCTTATTATGACCCACTTCTCGCATCCAACCTTTACTTTAATCCACATAATTCTTGCATTTACACATTCATATTCTCTTTTCTCCTTCCATAACTGATCATTCAACATTACTGCTACCCCTTCCTTTGCTCTAACTCTCTCAGATACTCCAGATTTAATCCCATTTATTTCCCCCCGCCGAAACTCCCCTACCCCCTTCACCTTTGTTTTGCTTAGGGCCAGGACATCCAACTTCTTTTCATTCATAACATCAGCAATCATCTGTTTCTTGTCATCTGCACTACATCCACGCACATTCAAGCATCCCAGTTTTATAAAGTTTTTCTTCTTCTCTTTTTTAGTAAATGTCTACAGGAGAAAGGGTTACTAGCCCATTGCTCCCGGCATTTTAGTCGCCTCATACGACACGCATGGCTTACGGAGGAAAGATTCTTTTCCACTTCCCCATGGACAATAGAAGAAATAAAGAAGAACAAGAGCTATGTAGAAAAAGGAGAAAAACCTAGATGTATGTATATATATATATGCATGTGCATGTCTGTGAAGTGTGACCAAAGTGTAAGTAGGAGTAGCAAGATATCCCTGTTATCTAGCGTGTTTATGAGACAGAAAAAGACACCAGCAAATATTAATCTCAAGCCGAAAGAGACTGGAACCTACAAACCGTCGGACAAGATACGCAGTGCTCTGCTAACCATACCACGCTTGTCTAATATTTTTGAACCAGCTAATGATAGCCGTTTGGTACAAAGCAGCCAGGATTCTGGAAGGTGGCTTTGAGCTTTTCATCTCATCCCCTACATGTATCGACCATGGAGAGATTTTTTTCAATGTTTAGAATTCGCAGAACAGGCTGAAAACCATCTTCCTGAATCCTGGCTATTTGGGAGCAAACGTTAAGCGTTAGGTGTCAAAATACTGGTGTAGTGTGGTGATCATATTGATTTCGTCTTCTAAATACTGAAAGAAAATATATTTAACATCAGCACAAAACTAAGATACCCCAGAGATTTTGTTGAGAAGGCCCTAATGTAGGCTAGGAAGACTTTCTACAGGACTAAACCTAAGGAAATACCTGCCAAGAAAAATGCATTGGTCTTACCATACAATGAAAATTTGGTCTACCTGTGTGAGGCGCTAATAAAGTTCAATATAAACCTTACTTCCAAAAACACTGGGAGAGTGAAAGAGACAGCTTAATAAAGTTGGTGGTGTTTACAAGGTCCCATGCACTCTTTGCCTGCTCTCATGTATTGATCAGATATATAAACATCTGGAAACCAGATTATCCCAACACCAGCACTCAATATGGATGAGCCAGGAGTCAGATGTTATCTTTAACCATGTCAGTTCTTGTAATCACACACCTGGGTGAGCTGCTGCCCAGATCATTGTACCCAACAGTTCCGTCATGGATTATTATTATCATGAGGGAGCGCTAAACCCGTAGGATTATACAGCGAGGGGGGGGGGTGGAAGGTATTCAGGTTCAATTCAGGGAACTGGGGCACAGATCCAATTCCCTAAATCAAGAGCCCCTCAACAGCGTCAAGGAACCTCCCTTGAGGGAGGTGCGTCATGGAAAGAAACATAAGCGAGTCGTCTCTCTTGAAACACAACAGAAATGAAATATATAACTTAAATTACGGCAGCACAAACTCAATAGCAATTTAGTGGAGTTTATTGTACACAGCCTTAAGCAACAATTTTGTACAAAAACACAGGATTGCTTAATATGCAAAGGGGTCTCGTGATGTTCTGGTGACGTTAGACCAGAGTTTGCACACAGATCATCATGTTACGTCCATCGTCAACGCCGATATAATATCTAACATCATGTTATATCTGTCATGAACGTCAACATAATGTATAACCCGCTTAGGTACTATAACATAAAGGTATCCTGGAGTCTACCTGGAGAGAGCTCCGGGGGTCAACGCCCCCGCGGCCCGGTCTGTGACCAGGCCTCCTGGTGGATCAGAGCCTGATCAACCAGGCTGTTGCTGCTGGCTGCACGCAAACCAACGTACGAGCCACAGCCCGGCTGATCCGGAACCGACTTTAGGTGCTTGTCCAGTGCCAGCTTGAAGACTGCCAGGGGTCTGTTGGTAATCCCCCTTATGTGTGCTGGGAGGCAGTTGAACAGTCTCGGGCCCCTGACACTTATTGTATGGTCTCTTAACGTGCTAGTGACACCCCTGCTTTTCATTGGGGGGGGGGTGGTGCATCGTCTGCCAAGTCTTTTGCTTTCATAGTGAGTGATTTTCGTGTACAAGTTCGGTACTAGTCCCTCTAGGATTTTCCAGGTGTATATAATCATGTATCTCTCCCTCCTGCGTTCCAGGGAATACAGGTTTAGGAACCTCAAGCGCTCCCAATAATTGAGGTGTTTTATCTCCGTTATGCGCGCCGTGAAAGTTCTCTGTACATTTTCTAGGTCGGCAATTTCACCTGCCTTGAAAGGTGCTGTTAGTGTGCAGCAATATTCCAGCCTAGATAGAACAAGTGACCTGAAGAGTGTCATCATGGGCTTGGCCTCCCTAGTTTTGAAGGTTCTCATTATCCATCCTGTCATTTTTCTAGCAGATGCGATTGATACAATGTTATGGTCCTTGAAGGTGAGATCCTCCGACATGATCACTCCCAGGTCTTTGACGTTGGTGTTTCGCTCTATTTTGTGGCCAGAATTTGTTTTGTACTCTGATGAAGATTTAATTTCCTCATGTTTACCATATCTGAGTAATTGAAATTTCTCATCGTTGAACTTCATATTATTTTCTGCAGCCCACTGAAAGATTTGGTTGATGTCCGCCTGGAGCTTTGCAGTGTCTGCAATGGAAGACACTGTCATGCAGATTCGGGTGTCATCTGCAAAGGAAGACACGGTGCTGTGGCTGACATCCTTGTCTATGTCGGATATGAGGATGAGGAACAAGATGGGAGCGAGTACTGTGCCTTGTGGAACAGAGCTTTTCACCGTAGCTGCCTCGGACTTTACTCTGTTGACGACTACTCTCTGTGTTCTGTTAGTGAGGAAATTATAGATCCATCGACCGACTTTTCCTGTTATTCCTTTAGCACGCATTTTGTGCGCTATTACGCCATGGTCACACTTGTCAAAGGCTTTTGCAAAGTCTGTATATATTACATCTGCATTCTTTTTGTCTTCTAGTGCATTTAGGACCTTGTCGTAGTGATCCAATAGTTGAGACAGACAGGAGCGACCTGTTCTAAACCCATGTTGCCCTGGGTTGTGTAACTGATGGGTTTCTAGATGGGTGGTGATCTTGCTTCTTAGGACCCTTTCAAAGATTTTTATGATATGGGATGTATCATAAGGTTACAGGTACACAAAGCCAAGTGTTTGCTATTACTGATTGCAGCATGATCGATATAACGTTAGAAGTAAAGAAATAGGCATGGGGGTTCATTTAGGTGCGGGTGCGCATGTGTGAATATCCTAGGATAGCCCCTCAAAAATAAAGAGGCAAACTGAATAATCTATTAAGGTCCTAACCGGTCTAGGTACAACGGTACAAAGATACACATAGTTGAGTGGTTTACCGAATTAGGTTGTTAGTGGTGTTAAAAGAAAAAGTCAGGAATTGTCTAGATATTATCGTAAAGAATAAATGAAATATTAGAAAGATCCATAAATAATACAGGCATATTAATCGACACTGGGAGTCAGGGTAGGCAGTACATAGGATCATATGACGAGGTCCTCCGGAGTATTTCTGGAATATCCTGGAAGGCCCGGACATAGGATTTTGTCAGCTGACGAATGAGCACATTCATTACTTCTATTTTATTAATTAGAAGGTTACACATAATAGCTGCATTCTGTTTGTGTATTATCCAGTATTGTAACTTAATCTCTTACGTCATATAACCCGTTCTCAGCGATTAGAAGAAGCTTAGGACTGTCTATTAAATCTCCTAGTTTTCAAAGGACCCCAATAGAAATAAAGGACGCCAATGGAAATAAGTCACTCTGTCTGACTTTTTGGGTTATCCCAGGTTCTCTTCACATATGCTGCTGTGTATGATAATCTATGTAACTGTATTTATGTATACCTGATAAAACTTACTTTCTTACTTACTATTCTTATCTCCTGCTTTCTGCAAACATGGAGGCCTAGACCACTCTACCCCATATGGCATGGGCGTGGGGAGCAAATGGATGGGTGGCATTCAGCCGTGCCTGCCGCATTATGAGAGAGGCACGAGAGGGTGTCACTCATGCTACCATACTCTGAGAAACCTTTCAATAATTTCCCCTGTTGCTACCTTTGCAACACTGTACAGCTCCTTTATGACGCATTTAGAAGTGTGACAGTATTTGAGCTGAAGGTTACCACCCCAGTGGCTTGTCTTGCATTGTTAAGGTCGCCTGTCTGCCAATGTTTGCATATGTATATATATATATGTATATGTATATGTATCCTGCCGATAGGTAGAACTGGAAAATTAGCAAAAACTCATTTAAAATAAATTCTTCTTAAAATTTTCATTTATACGTTTAAAGATATATTTTTTTTCATTACGTTAACGTAAAAATTAATAATTTTGTACCAAAAGAACCTTAGAAAACATACCTAACCTTATTATAACAAGTGAAACTAAATTTAGTCTGATTCAGCTAAATATATTTTAGATAATTTTACAATAATGTAATAATAAACAAACACAATGAAACATATTTCTTTCGTTAGGTGCAGGATGATTTTTGTGAAATTATTGCATACACAAGTCTTCGCTTGCCTTATTCGGCAACAAGAGGGTTGTTACTTAAGCCTTTTATACACACACACACACACACATATATATATATATATATATATATATATATATATATATATATATATATATATATATATATATATATATATATGCAATAAGATCACAGTAAACAGGTGATTTCAGAATATGCAAAACAACCACTCTGAAAGAATAGAGAAATTCCAAGCACTTTCGTGACTACTCACATTATCAAGTTCCTTGATAATGTGAGTAGTCACGAAAGCGCTTGGAATTTCTCTATTCTTTCAGAGTGGTTGTTTTGCATATATATATATATATATATATATATATATATATACATATATATATATTTATATATATATACATATATATTTATATATACATATATATATATATATACATATATATTTATATATACATATATATATATATTTATATATACATATATATATTTATATATACATATATATATATATACATATATATTTATATATACATATATATATATATATATACATATATATTTATATATACATATATATATATATACATATATATTTATATATACATATATATATACATATATATTTATATATACATATATATATATATACATATATATTTATATACATATATATATATATATAAATATATATATATATATATATATATATCTAGATATATATATTTATATATATACATATATATATATATATATTTATATATACATATATATATACATATATATATATATATTAATATATATATATATATTAATATATATATATATATATATATATATATATATATATATATATATATATATATATATATATATATATATATATATATATATATATATATAGTGTGTGTGTGTGTGTGTACTTCGACATACTCCTCAGCAAGTAAAACATGAACATTATCACTTAATTAAGTTATTTGATCCACTATTTCTTATACAGATTTAAACCAAATCTTATGTACGGTGAAATGTAGAGTTCAGCGCAGCAGTACAATCTTGATTTTGGCACCAATGTTTTATATTTCGTGGAGGATAGTGGCCGGTCATCTTTAAAGATTTCCTCATGATTGTGTTATCATCATCTTAATATAATTCAGAAAGGGATTATATGATGCATATTTTATCAGATTTACTATCGACTTACAAAGAAATGTAATTATTAAAAGCTTAATTAGAAGCAGTTCGATGCCCCAATTTTCCTTAATCACACAAAAATTCTGGATGAGCATATTGACTAGTTTAGTATCAAAAGGAAATATTTTTAAAATGATGCATGCGGACACACGTGCACGATACCTCTTGTATACACACTGACACACACACACGCACACTCGCACACACACACACACACACACACACACACACACACACACACACACACACACACACACACACACGCACACACACACACACACATAGTCACACATACACACACACACGTCACACACACGTCACACACACACACACAAGTCACACACACACACACACACACACACACACACACACACACACACACCGGTGGCCTGGTGGCTAAAGCTCCCGCTTACACACGTAGGGCCCGGGTTCGATTCCCGACGGGTGGAAACATTTCGACACGTTTCCTTACACCTGCTGTCCTGTTCACCTAGCAGCAAATGGGTACCTGGGTGTTAGTCGACTGGTGTGGGTCGCATCCTGGGGGACAAGATTGAGGACCCCAATGGAAATAAGTTAGACAGTCCTCGATGACGCACTGACTTTTTTGGGTTATCCTGGGTGGCTAACCCTCCGGGGTTAAAAATCCGAACGAAATCTTATCTTATCTCTTACACACAAGAGTACAGGAATACCCAAGGGTAACAGAAATAACGAAAAATCCACGATGAGCCCGTCGCTCACCCAAAGGTGCCGGAAGGCCAAAGCCAAGTGTGCTAGAGAATAGAAGAAGTATAGAAGGCAAAGTACCCAGTAGAATAAGGAGAGCAGTAGTATAGCCAGAAATGAATAAGCACAGGTAATAAAGGAGGCCCAAAAACAATACGAGAATGACATAGCAGCGAAAGGCAAATCTGAACCAAAGCTGTTGTACAGCCATATCAGGAGGTAAACAACAGTCAAGGACCAGGTAATCAGGCTGAGGAAGGAAGGAGGGAAGACAGCAAATGTACTCCCAATTTTTAAAAAAGGAGACAGACACGAAGCACTAAACTACAGACTAGTGTCACTGACATGTATAATATGCAAGGTCATGGAAAAGATTATCAGGAAAAGAGTGGTGGAGCACATAGAAAGGAATGAGCTTGACTCACGAAATGAGCTTATCAATGACAGCCAGCACGGTTTCAGGGAAGGAAAATCCTGCATCACAAACCAATTGGAGTTCTGTGACAGGATGACGGCAGTAAGACAAGAGAGAGAGGGCTGAGTATATTGCATTTTCTTGGACTGTAAAAAAGGCGTTTGACAGAGTTCCACACAAGAGATTAGTGCAAAAGCTTGAGGACCAGCAGGGATAACAGGAAAAACATTACAATGGATCAGGGAATACCTGTCAGGAAGACAACAGCGAGTCATGGTACGTGGCGAGGTGTCAGAGTGGGCGCCTGTGACGAGCGGGGTGCCACAGGGATCAGTCCTAGCACCGGTGTTGTTTCTGGTATTTGTGAACGACATGGCGGAAGGAATGGACTCCGAAGTGTCCCTGTTTGTAGATGTGAAGCTGATGAGAAGAATTCAATCGGACGAAGACCAGGCAGAACTACAAAGGGTTCTGGATAGGCTGCAGGCCAGGTCAAGCAACTGGCTCCTGGAGTTCAACTGCACTAAGTCCAAAGTCATGAAGATTGGGGAAGGGCAAAGAAGACCACAGACGGAGTACAGTCTAGGGGCCTAGAGACTGCAAACTTCACTCAAGGAAAAGGATCTTAGGGTGAGTATAACACCGAGCACATCTGAGGCACACATCAACCAAATAACTGCTGCAGAATACGGGCGCCTGACAAACCTAAGAACAGCATTCCGACATATTAATAAGGAATCATTCAGGACCCTGTACACTGTTTAAGTTAGGCTTATATCGGAATATGCAGCGCCAGTTTGGAACCCACACTTAGCGAAGCATATAAGGAAACTAGAGAAAGTGCAAAGGTTTGCAACAAGACTAGTCCAGGAGCTAAGGGGTATGTCCTACGAGGAGAGGTTAAGGGAAATCGATGTGACAACACTGGAAGACAGGAGAGATAGGAGGATATGATAACGACATATAAAATACAAGGTGAACAGAGACAGGATGTTCCAGAGATTGGACACAGCAACAAGGGGTCACAGTTGGAAGTGGAAGATTCAGATGAATTACAGGGATTTTAGGAAGTACAGTATTTCTTCAGTCACAGAGTAGTCAGGAAGTGGAATAGTCTGGGAAGTGATGTAGTGAAGATAGGATCCATACATAGCTTTAAGAAGAGGTATGATAAAGCTCATGGAGCGGGAAGGGTGACCGAGTAGCGGCCAGTGAAGAGGCGGAGCCAGTTGTGACGCGACCCCCTGTAACCACAACTAGGTGAATACACACACACACACATTCACACACACATAAATATCACACAGTTACACATGCAGACGTATGTACGTTCACACACACATGTTTACACCTACGCCAGCATACACAGAGCAGTGTGTAGACAGGTGGTATAGGGGTTGAAGGTCAGCCGCTAGTATTCTACAATCCGAGGAAGTTATTGCGTCTAATCAGGAAACCTTTGGAGTGCAGAAATGTTATTCCAAATCCCAGAGCGAACAGGAAGGTGAGCAGAGGAGGACATACCAGAGGCGGTATTGTTGACAGCAATATTTATGTACAATATAAAACAAAAGTGGCTAAAAAGTTTATTGAGTTTTGCTAAACAATTGAGAACGTAATGAAGGTATCCGCAGAGAGCAAGGAACTGGAGAGATGGACTGCAGCCTGAAGATAATCTGAAAGAGCTGACCAGGGGACTGGAGCTGATGAAGGAAAGCTGTGATAATATGGGAGGAGGAATAGCAACAACAAGTGACTGGGTGGAAGGAAGTGAAGAAACAAAGAAAACCTTTTGGAAATTATATTAAATAGCCATGAGGTGCAGGCATAAGTGGAGCAGCAAAAGAATTGCTCAAATCAAGCAGTGTATATATTTGTTACATTAGGGTATGCCACTTTCATTAGGCGCAAACATCCTGTGAAAATGACAAGTATAGACGGTACGTGTCGGTCATCTCTTATCCTATAAGAACATGCAGACTAATTAGAAAATATCTTCTCCGCTTGTTGATGATTATAATGAGGGACAAGAGAAATCCTGCCTTTAAGTCTCCAGTGTTGATATATCTTAGCAACACAAATAACTGAGTACAATTACCAGTCTGTTGATTCATCGAACTTTATTGAGTGTTGCTGTTGGGTGGTCTCTGGATCTCCGAAGTTATTTATTGTTTGATGACATCTGCCCTCACAAAAATTATCAGCCAATCCTTGTAGTTGAATAAAGTACAAAATCTACTTTACTTGCAGTAATTCGACGATCAATGTCTTTATAGCACTGAAGAAATAAGGTTTCAGCAATTACGAATGGTTTCTTTTCTTATACAGTGAATATTGTTACCTTGAATGAGGCAAGAACTCCTGCGTGAGACTACTAATGCAATACACCAGATTTATCAAGACGTCCTCAGTCTTATCTTTTAAGGAATGATGGCAATCATTCCTTAAAAGGAGTTTGGTTTCAAATAAACCTCAGAGTTTTTCATCATATTGTATAATGTGATTGGGGATCATAGACTGTACATCAAAATATTTCATTTTGAAACATCTATCAGCATTCTATGCTTGATGTGGCGTTTGCACGTGTTAAAATGTGTATGAAGCGTGTGAGAGAGAGACAGGCAGACAGAGACAGACAGACAGACAGACAGAGAAAGAGAGAGGTAGATAGATAGATAGATGGATAGAGAGAGAGAGAGAGAGAGAGAGAGAGAGAGAGAGAGAGAGAGAGAGAGAGAGAGAGAGAGAGAGAGAGAGAGAGAGAGAGAGAGAGATAAATCACTCATTATTCACGGATTCTGGAAGCTAATGGAAAGACTTACGATGTAAAACGGCAGGTGGAGAAAAATGAGATCAAACGTATCAGACTAACTAGTGGTGAGGCTGATGTGTCGAAAATGACACATTTTCAAAGATCTTGAGAGTATCTGAGAGATAAAAAAAAATCACCCAGTCAGATTGACCTTCACAATAGAAATGACATGGGATAGAATTATGCAGTGCAAACCACGATTAAGAGTGTATCTGTACCATGACAGAACAAGGAAGGAACGGTAATAACAGAGAGAGGGTACAAAGACGCTAGAGGCAGGAAGGAGAGACAGCATGCATCAACAGACTAAGATCAGCCTCCGAGGAACCACCACGAGCACCCACACACAGACACCCCTCTCAGACCCAAGAACCCCTCTCAGACCCAAGCACCGCTCTCAGACCCAAGAACCCCTCTCAGACCCAAGAACCCCTCTCAGACCCAAGAACCCCTCTCAGACCCAAGAACCCCTCTCAGACCCAAGAACCCCTCTCAGACCCAAGAACCCCTCTCAGACCCAAGCACCGCTCTCAGACCCAAGAACCCCTCTCAGACCCAAGAACCCCTCTCAGACCCAAGCACCGCTCTCAGACCCTAGCACCCCTCTCAGACCCAAGTACCCCTCTCAGACCCAAGAACCCCTCTCAGACCCAAGAACCCCTCTCAGACCCAAGCACCCCTCTCAGACCCAAGAACCCCTCTCAGACCCAAGAACCCCTCTCAGACCCAAGAACCCCTCTCAGACCCAAGAACCCCTCTCAGACCCAAGAACCCCTCTCAGACCCAAGAACCCCTCTCAGACCCAAGCACCCCTCTCAGACCCTAGCACCCCTCTCAGACCCAAGAACCCCTCTCAGACCCAAGCACCCCTCTCAGACCCTAGCACCCCTCTCAGACCCAAGAACCCCTCTCAGACCCAAGCACCCCTCACAGACCCTAGCACCCCTCTCAGACCCAAGCACCCCTCTTTGACCCAAGAACCCCTCTCAGACCCAAGCGCCCCTCTCAGACCCAAGCACCCCTCACAGACCCTAGCACCCCTCTCAGACCCAAGCACCCCTCTTTGACCCAAGAACCCCTCTCAGACCCAAGCGCCCCTCTCAGACCCAAGCACCCCTCTCAGACCCAAGCACCTCTCTCAGACCCAAGCACCCCTCTCGGACCGTAGCACCCCTCTCAGACCCAAGAACCCCTCTCAGACCCAAGAACCCCTCTCAGACCCAAGCACCTCTCTCAGACCCAAGCACCCCTCTCAGACCCTAGCACCCCTCTCAGACCCAAGAACCCCTCTCAGACCCAAGAACCCCTCTCAGACCCTAGCACCCCTCTCAGACCCAAGAACCCCTCTCAGACCCAAGCACCCCTCTCACACCCTAGCACCACTCTCAGACCCAAGAACCCCTCTCAGACCCAAGCACCCCTCTCAGACCCTAGCACCCCTCTCAGACCCTAGAACCCCTCTCAGACCCAAGCACCCCTCTCAGACCCTAGCACCCCTCTCAGACCCAAGAACCCCTCTCAGACCCAAGCACCGCTCTCAGACCCTAGCACCCCTCTCAGACCCAAGTACCCCTCTCAGACCCAAGCACCCCTCTTTGACCCAAGAACCCCTCTCAGACCCAAGCGCCCCTCTCAGACCCAAGCACCCCTCTCAGACCCAAGCACCTCTCTCAGACTCAAGCACCCCTCTCGGACCGTAGCACCCCTCTCAGACCCAAGCACCTCTCTCAGACCCAGGCACCCCTCTCAGACCCAAGCACCCCTCTCATACTCAAGCCCCCCTCTCAGACCCAAGAACCCCTCTCAGACCCAAGCACCTTTCTCAGAGTCTAGCACCCCTCTCAGACCTAAGTACCCCCTACAACACAAACACAATAACGCAAACAAATCATACTTTATTTCCCTCCTCAAACCTACAATCCCCATTCCGCTCAGCACAAGCACCATCCTCAAACCTGACCTTTACCCCAACTTCCAGATTTTGTATATCCCCCCTCCCTCCAGGATCGAGGATCCTGGCCCTTTCCAGAGCAAAAAATCCATTCTCCTCCCATACCCCAACCCACACCAACTCTTTCCACCATCCCCTGACCCATGTGCAAGGACCAGAAATCCAGGAACCAACAAAACAGAGCATAGTAATATAGAGGAAGCTGAAAGTATGATTCACCAATCCAGACAAAATAACAAATAAGAGAGATGAGAGCCACGAAACAACACTGGTTAACACAACAAAAAAATTCGCTCAAGATACCTACCGTATGAATCTTCACTCTCTGGAGAGACGTAGAAAGAAGGGAGATATCATCGAAGTGTATAAGTGGACGATGGGCATAAACAAAGGTAACATTAATAAAGCACTGAGGATGTCGAACCAGGTAAGGACCAGAAATAACGGATTTAACTTGGATAAATTTAACTTTAGAAAGGACATAGGTAATTCCTGAATTTCAAACAGAGTTGTGGATGCATGAAACAATCTTCCGATTAGGATGATAGAGGCTAGAACCATGGGTAGCTTTAAAAATAGACTGGACAAATACATGAGTGGGAGGAGCTGGGTTTGATTGGTATCGTGGGTATGGGAGCAAATTTTTGGGAGCTTTGGGTAGTGGTGGTTTTGATAAGAACCTGCCTTGTATGGGCCAGCATGTCTTTTGCAGTGTTTCTCCATTCTTGTGTTCTTAATTAACGTGTGCATAGGTTTATGTAGTAACAATTTGTATACACAGATAATTTTAAAAAATATTATAATTTTATTTTTAAATGATTTTAATGTTTAACGAAAGGAGTTGTATCAACAACGACTATTTTTCCCAGATGAATATGAGTTCTTCGCGATAATGTCTGCTTATACAATCCCAATACATTTTGCTACATTTGTGGAGAATACTCTTTGCAAAAACCAAAAAAAATCACAGAATTTGTAAAGCAAGCTTATCTTGCTTATTCTGGGGTGACGCTTGGAGAATAAGACAAGTCTTGGGATCTCCAAATGGATTACAAAAACCTGTGTAGAACGCTTACGACAGTGGAAAAATAGGAATAGGAAAAGCTTCAATTTCGGTGTGCCTATGGTGTGAAGAGAGCAGAAAAACCGCTGAGACGATTGTTATTTCGGTATAGTGACTGTGAAAGGCTTCAATCGATACAAGAATGTCAAGTGGGAATTTCCTGATTTGGAGTCAGGAAGTAAACCTGTGCCACACAGTGAAGACGTTCCCATACCAGTATTTACAACACTGCCTGGCTGGGTAAGAACTCAGGGTTTAGGATGTAACACAGGTGACAGTAGTGGAAGTTAATATGAAGTAAGCATTTCAACACCAAGTTCTCCCAAGAAGAACTCAATGAACTGGTGCATGGCCTCAGTCTGTCAAAGTAAGCATCTGAACTTTTAGCATCCAGACTAAAAGAAAAGAAGTGTCTACAAAAAAAGAGAGGTTGAACTCCTTCCTTAATTCAACCAAGGTGAAGAACTTGTATACTGCAATAAGATCTCTGGAATTCTTCGAATCGGACTTAAATATCGATCAAGAGATTGGCGGCTGTGTATAGACAGCACCATTAGAAGCTTGAAATGTGTCTTATTACACAATGGTAACCAATATGCGTCTTTTCCAATTGCTCACTCAACAAAACTTTGCTGATGACCAGCATGGAAGAAAATCGTACAACGTTTACATATACAGTAATAAGTGGTATCCGAATTATCCTATTATGTTGAACTGTTATTTTATAGAATGAAGTGCTAGTATATATTATATACTAGCACTTCATATATTATATGATTTATAAATAATACATTATATGATTTAACCTTTGCATAATCTGAGAAAATAATTTTAATGTAATTTAAGTTAGCCTCTCTTAAATCGATATATTTCTCACATCTTTATTTTACAATGGGATACAAAATTTATCAAAAACTACAGCCAATCAAGCAAAACCTATGACAAATTCTTAATCAGCAACACAAACCTACTCTAAAATTGGTGTAATATCATTGACCAGAAAATGAGTATTGACCATTGATAATGAAAGCATCTTCAGATACTATAGGACTCACACAAAGCTCATCTTCCCGAATGGATATCAGATTTTGAGGCAAGATCGTGGAAACATATTAGGAGTAACACTGCTTATCGGAAACCAATGATGTTTTGAAGAGATTGAAGAAATAGACAGAGGAGAAGTAGTTGACTACATAGTAGGCACACTAAGACTTGGGGTCTTAAGATGTTAATACCAATGAGTAGGGCAAAGAAGACTGTAACCACAGGAGAATGACTGGGAACGCCTAGAGCCTTTTGGAGGACAGGAACGTTGAGCAATTAGACGCTAGAGTTGGCATATAACAACTTCATGCACGTACATGTTAGCGAGACAACCAGGGAGAGAAGAAAGGATGTACCAGCAAGGATGGATTCTGGATTAACCCTAAGCGGTTCTGACATTGAGGATATACACATGAAAAGTCCTTCAGTACTAGCGACTACACGGTCCTGAGTTTCGAATACGTTGTGGAAGTAACAGCGAAGAAAGGAGCTGCACAAGAAAGTGTGGAAAGCCAAACTTCAAAAGAAGGGACTGCACATATATGAGGACATTCCTGTATGTGGTGCAATAGAAAGAGAAATTAAGGGAAACACAGTGAATGAGATGGAGTACTTGGTCGGTACGTGCAGCGAGGTAGAGAAATTCGTACCCTGGAGCAACTAAAACAATGGTAAGACCAGAGTGAGCCCCTGTTTTACCGAGAGGTGTAGAGAAGCCAAAGCAAAATGTGCTTGACCTGAAAAAAGTGAAAAAGACAAAGTACTCTGACAAACAAAGAGATGAGTCGAAGAACCAGAAATGAGTATGCATGGAAAAATAAAGAGGTTCAACAGTAATTTGAGATTAACATATAATCGAAAGCCAAATCCGACTCAGACGTTACATAACCACAACAGTAAAAAAAAATTAGTAAGGGACCTGGTAAATAACCTGAGTGTATTGTCTTTGATACGGTTATATTACTTTCAGATCATCATTGTTGGTGAAGATGAGGTCCAGTGTATGTTCTAGTCTTGTAGGCTCTATTATTTGCTGGTTTGAGGTGAATTTGAATCAGAGATTTAATAGCTCGTGTGTGTGTAAATTTTCATCTCGGCTGCCTCCTTGGGTGATCTCTGCTAAAACATTATTTATTACACTCCTTCATTTTAGGTGTATCACGTTCAAATCCCCAAGTAGCAAGATATTTGGGGCAGGAGTTGGGAGATATTCCAGACTGTGGTTAATTCTCATAAGCTGTTCCAGGAATTGCTGAGAAGTTGCTTCTGGAGGCTTGTATTATACAACCACAATGACAAGGTTTTGGTTTTTCAATCTTTACTGCAAAAACTTCTACTACATCATTTGAGGTGTTTAGTAGTTTTGAGCAAATGAACGACTTTGTGAAGTACAGGTCAACCCCATCCCCTTTATTGCCTGTTTAGTCAGTCACATGGGAATAAGGTTATAACCTGAGCTCCATATTTCGTTGTCAAAATGATCCTTTATGTGGATCTCTGTGAAAGCAGAGATCCACTTCTCTACTCCACTTCTCTGGAGAGGTTTTGGCTCCCCTCATTTGTTTCCCTTGGTCTGGGTGATCTGTATTGTCTTGTCCCCTGCAGATGGTGTGCCTGACAGTATATGTTGTAGCATTGTGTTTCGTGGACTGACGAGTGACACATTTCGGGGTGAAATAAGTTACAAGAGGAAGACTTGCATCCTTCTGTTGTCATGTGGGTGCTGCATTTTTTGGGATGGTGAACAGTGCATGTCCCACCTGTTTTTCCAGATGCCCAAGGCATAGAGTATGCATAGACTGGATTTTTGTTTGCCCGGATTTCTTGTGGCTGCTTTTCGTACTGCCTACATCCCCACTGCCTACATCCTCTGTACAAACATCAGTGCTTCCACCAGTTTTTACTGGTAATGTGTCAGCACTATTCCCTGAGGCATTATCCTTTATCGTTCCATCTCCAGCAATATTGCTATTTGTATGTCTGGAAATTGTATGACGTTTTTACCTGTTTCATCACCAGAGCCACTATCTCCATTTGGTGCACTGTTCTCCAGGACAACACCAGCCCCATCTGGTGCACTGTTCTCCAGGACAACACCAGCCCCATCTGGTGCACTGTTCTCCAGGACAACACCAGCTCCATCTGGTGCACTGTCCTCCAGGACAACACCAGCACCTTCTGGTGCACTGTCCTCCATGGTTTTAATTTTTCTCTTCCAGGGATGCAGAGAGAGAGAATGCTTGTTGCATCTTGTGTTCCTAGCCGGCGTCTGAGATCTTCCATGAGCTCCATATCGTAAACATAAACATACTTTATGAATTTGTATGCATGCAAATTCCTCATATCAAATGCGGTCATTAATATGTAAATATGTATCATTCACATGAAGGTCTTAAAAATATTTGTGTGCATATATAGGGTGTGGTAGGCGAAGAATATTTTCAAATAGCTCTGGAATGAAATCAATGATTTATTCTTGTTGTAATAATTAAATTTCTTGCTTCAAAGCTTTTTCTTGTCTTTAGAAAATCTATTGTAAATACACTGAAGCTCCTGTTCTATGAAGTCGAATCACACATTCGGTATGACTTATGGAATAAGCCCTAAATAACGACTTTTGTGTCGGGTGAGTGAGGAAAAAATAGCATTCTTAAAATGATTCAGATGCATTGATTTTCTATCCTCCATATAAACAGGCGTAATTCTGGCTCTTCACACTAGAATGTCTAATAATGGGCATTGATTATTCTCCTCATTTTCAGTTTTATACTTAATGTGAGGCAACAATGTATGTAAGAATGACACATATGTGGTAAGAAGGATATTTATTTAGGAGGCGTTTCACCAACCAGTGGCTTTATCAGTCGATTACACATATTAGAGAAAACTGAGTATTAATGTGTCAGGTTAGGTGCTGCATGGGCTGACAGTCAAGACAGGTGATTGATATGCTTTACTTGGTTAGAATTTGTTGGACAAATATTTCCCAAAGTCATAAAACTGCCTCTGTTTTGAGCGGTAATGTTGGTTGTAGCCATGAGAGCTGATTCTAAACAGTGTGTGTGACATACGCCAGATTCCTGGCATTTCAGGAATCCATAAACAGGTGTTATAGTGTAATAAACAGGTATTGTTAAGTCTTCCTTTAGGCAAGGGTACTTATGTTTGAAGCTCCTAGATGGTTCCTCAGGGAGAATACTGTCTCATACTCTGTGCCGGGAATGTTGTAAACACAAGCATTGGATTCTTTGCGTTGCATGTTATTCTTTGTTAGTAGTATGGACGTCAAGTAGGAAAAACAGATCTTACATTCATCAGTAAGGTTGCAGACGTCTAACTCGGACCATAATGTAAAACCACATTATTTTCATCATCACATTTGATAATGATAATCTTTTTAGTTTTGTAGTCATTGTACTATAGAAACTCCTCGGAAAATCTCTTAGGCAGCAGTTGCTGGCACTCACCTTCATCTAAAAAAAATTAACCTTCAAGTTAATTTCTTCGAAACTTATGTCTGGCGCTTTTGCATTGCTCACATTGCTCCTTACAATTTTATTATTTGTAAATTTTCAGATTTTCTTGCAAATTCTCGAGATATTTATAGGCTAGAGTGGATGGCCTACACAGTCTTGTCGTGTGTGAACGAAATCAATGCTAGTCTGAGAGCGAGTTCAAGACGAAAAATCATTCTTGAGATAATAATAAAATGCTGAAATTATTATTGAAATTATTATTGAAATTATTATTGAAATTATTCTTGAAATAATAAAATGCAGAAATAGGATCAGCATATTTTTGGATCATATTAATTATTACCGGTTTTCTTCTTATTCTTCCTCTTCTTTTCATTTTCTTCTTCTTTGTATTATCATTATTGTTGAAGTCATTAGTATTATTATTATTGATATAGTTTTTTTTAATATTATTATTAATACTTTTATTATTGAAACCAAGCAATAAAACTTGGCGTCAACTAGACGGCAGGAAGGAACGTCAGTGTCCAGATGTTACTTGGCGTCAGCTAGACGGCAGGAAGGAACGTCAGTGTCCAGATGTTACTTGGCGTCAACTAGACGGCAGGAAGGAACGTCAGTGTCCAGATGTTACTTGGCGTCAGCTAGACGGCAGGAAGGAACGTCAGTGTCCAGATGTTACTTGGCGTCAGCTAGACGGCAGGAAGGAACGTCAGTGTCCAGATGTTACTTGGCGTCAACTAGACGGCAGGAAGGAACGTCAGTGTCCAGATGTTACTTGGCGTCAACTAGACGGCAGGAAAGAACGTCAGTGTCCAGATGTTACTTGGCGTCAACTAGACGGCAGGAAGGAACGTCAGTGTCCAGATGTTACTTGGCGTCAACTAGACGGCAGGAAGGAACGTCAGTGTCCAGATGTTACTTGGCGTCAGCTAGACGGCAGGAAGGAACGTCAGTGTCCAGATGTTACTTGGCGTCAACTAGACGGCAGGAAGGAACGTCAGTGTCCAGATGTTACTTGGCGTCAGCTAGACGGCAGGAAGGAACGTCAGTGTCCAGATGTTACTTGGCGTCAGCTAGACGGCAGGAAGGAACGTCAGTGTCCAGATGTTACTTGGCGTCAACTAGACGGCAGGAAAGAACGTCAGTGTCCAGATGTTACTTGGCGTCAACTAGACGCAGGAAGAAACGTCAGTGTCCAGATGTTACTTGGCGTCAACTAGACGGCAGGAAGGAACGTCAGTGTCCAGATGTTACTTGGCGTCAGCTAGACGGCAGGAAGGAACGTCAGTGTCCAGATGTTACTTGGCGTCAACTAGACAAGAAGGAACGTCAGTGTCCAGATGTTACTTGGCGTCAACTAGACGGCAGGAAGGAACGTCAGTGTCCAGATGTTACTTGGCGTCAACTAGACGGCAGGAAGGAACGTCAGTGTCCAGATGTTACTTGGCGTCAACTAGACGGCAGGAAAGAACGTCAGTGTCCAGATGTTACTTGGCGTCAACTAGATGGCAAGAAGGAACGTCAGTGTCCAGATGTTACTTGGCGTCAACTAGACGGCAGGAAGGAACGTCAGTGTCCAGATGTTACTTGGCGTCAGCTAGACGGCAGGAAGGAACGTCAGTGTCCAGATGTTACTTGGCGTCAACTAGACGGCAGGAAGGAACGTCAGTGTCCAGATGTTACTTTGCGTCAACTAGACGGCAGGAAGGAACGCCAGTGTCCAGATGTTACTTGGCGTCAGCTAGACGGCAGGAAGGAACGTCAGTGTTCAGATGTTACTTGGCATCAGCTAGACGGCAGGAAGGAACGTCAGTGTCCAGATGTTACTTGGCGTCAACTAGACGGCAGGAAAGAACGTCAGTGTCCAGATGTTACTTGGCGTCAACTAGACGCAGGAAGAAACGTCAGTGTCCAGATGTTACTTGGCGTCAGCTAGACGGCAGGAAAGAACGTCAGTGTCCAGATGTTACTTGGCGTCAACTAGACGGCAGGAAAGAACGTCAGTGTCCAGATGTTACTTGGCGTCAACTAGACGGCAGGAAAGAACGTCAGTGTCCAGATGTTACTTGGCGTCAACTAGACGGCAGGAAGGAACGTCAGTGTCCAGATGTTACTTGGCGTCAACTAGACGGCAGGAAAGAACGTCAGTGTCCAGATGTTACTTGGCGTCAGCTAGACGGCAGGAAGGAACGTCAGTGTCCAGATGTTACTTGGCGTCAGCTAGACGGCAGGAAAGAACGTCAGTGTCCAGATGTTACTTGGCGTCAACTAGACGCAGGAAGAAACGTCAGTGTCCAGATGTTACATGGCGTCAGCTAGACGGCAGGAAAGAACGTCAGTGTCCAGATGTTACTTGGCGTCAACTAGACGGCAGGAAAGAACGTCAGTGTCCAGATGTTACTTGGCGTCAACTAGACGGCAGGAAAGAACGTCAGTGTCCAGATGTTACTTGGCGTCAACTAGACGGCAGGAAGGAACGTCAGTGTCCAGATGTTACTTGGCGTCAACTAGACGGCAGGAAAGAACGTCAGTGTCCAGATGTTACTTGGCGTCAGCTAGACGGCAGGAAGGAACGTCAGTGTCCAGATGTTACTTGGCGTCAGCTAGACGGCAGGAAAGAACGTCAGTGTCCAGATGTTACTTGGCGTCAACTAGACGCAGGAAGAAACGTCAGTGTCCAGATGTTACTTGGCATCAGCTAGACGGCAGGAAAGAACGTCAGTGTCCAGATGTTACTTGGCGTCAACTAGACGGCAGGAAAGAACGTCAGTGTCCAAATGTTACTTGGCGTCAGCTAGACGGCAGGAAGGAACGTCAGTGTCCAGATGTTACTTGGCGTCAACTAGACGGCAGGAAGGAACCTCGGAGTCCAGATGATAATTGGCGCCAACTAGACGACAGGAAGGAACGTCAGGGTCCAGATGATACTTGGCGTCAAGTCAGATACTGAATGTCGCCTTTTTTTTAACCCTCTTTAGCAGCTAAGAAGGTTTGTGGTAGATCCTGCAACATCTCATATCCATGTTACTTCATGTCTGAGTCTCTATCCATGTGGAATTTACCTGTTCAATGATTAGTGTTTATGACACGTACAGTACATGGTAACACTTAAGTTTATCACGACTCGAAATAATGTTTAATGAATACCAAGTTTAGGGCATAAATTTCTAACAAAATTCAACCTATAGGTTACCGTTCACTATGCAAAAATCCCAGGTCTGATCAATCAGGCTGTTGGTGCTGGCCGCACCCAGTCCAACGTTGGCTTGTTACTCGCACAAATTCTTTTGCAAAGCCTCATAATCACCTCGTTATATGAATAACAACATTATAACTCTAATAACAAGACCGAGAATATTGGTACAACAAAGATATAACATTGATAAGATACAACGAAAACAGTAACAATGCTGTGAGGACAACGATGCTGTGAGGACAACGATGCTGTGAGGACAACGATGCTGTGAGGACAACGATGCTGTGAGGACAACGATGCTGTGAGGACAACGATGCTGTGAGGACAACGATGCTGTGAGGACAACGATGCTGTGAGGACAACGATGCTGTGAGGACAACGATGCTGTGAGGACAACGATGCTGTGAGAACAACGATGCTGAGATGACAACAATACTGTGAGGACAACGATGCTGTGAGGACAACGATGCTGTGAGGACAACGATGCTGTGAGGACAACGATGCTGTGAGGACAACAATGCTGTGAGGACAACGATGCTGTGAGGACAACGGTGCTGTGAGGACAACGATGCTGAGAGGACAACAATACTGTGAGGACAACGATGCTGAGAGGACAACAATACTGTGAGGACAACGATGCTGTGAGAACAAAGATGCTGTGAGGACAACGATGCTGTGAGGACAACGATGCTGTGAGGACAACGATGCTGTGAGGACAACGATGCTGTGAGAACAACGATGCTGTGAGGACAACAATACTGTGAGGACAACGATGCTGTGAGGACAACGATGCTGTGAGGACACCGATGCTGTGAGGACAAAGATGCTGTGAGGACAACGATGCTGTGAGGACAACGATGCTGTGAGGACAACAATACTGTGAGGACAACGATGCTGAGAGGACAACGATGCTGTGAGGACAACGATGCTGTGAGGACACCGATGCTGTGAGGACAAAGATGCTGTGAGGACAACGATGCTGTGAGGACAACGATGCTGTGAGGACAACAATACTGTGAGGACAACGATGCTGAGAGGACAACGATGCTGTGAGGACAACGATGCTGTGAGGACAACGATGCTGTGATGACAACGATGCTGTGAGGACAACGATGCTGTGAGGACAACAATACTGTGAGGACAACGATGCTGAGACGACAACGATGCTGTGAGGACAATGATGCTGTGAGGACAACGATGATGTGAGGACAACGATGCTGTGATGACAACGATGCTGTGAGGACAACGATGCTGTGAGGACAACAATACTGTGAGGACAACGATGCTGAGAGGACAACGATGCTGTGAGGACAACGATGCTGTGAGGACAACGATGCTGTGAGGACAACGATGCTGTGAGGACAACGATGCTGTGAGGACAACGATGCTGAGAGGACAACGATACTGTGAGGACAACGATGCTGTGAGGACAACGATGCTGTGAGGACAACGATGCTGTGAGGACAACGATGCTGTGAGGACAACGATGCTGTGAGGACAACGATGCTGTGAGGACAACGATGCTGAGAGGACAACAATACTGTGAGGACAACGATGCTGTGAGGACAAAGATGCAGTGAGGACAACGATGCTGTGAGGACAACGATGCTGTGAGGAGAACGATGCTGTGAGGACAACGATGCTGTGAGGACAACGATGCTGTGAGGACAACGATGCTGTGAGGACAACGATGCTGTGAGGACAACAATACTGTGAGGACAACGATGCTGTGAGGACAACGATGCTGTGAGGACACTGATGCTGTGAGGACAAAGATGCTGTGAGGACAACGATGCTGTGAGGACAACGATGCTGTGAGGACAACAATACTCTGAGGACAACGATGCTGAGAGGACAACGATGCTTTGAGGACAACGATGCTGTGAGGACAACGATGTTCTGATGACAACGATGCTGTGAGGACAACAATACTGTGAGGACAACGATGCTAAGAGGACAACGATGCTGTGAGGACAAGGATGTTGTGAGGACAACGATGCTGTGAGGACAGCGATGCTGTGAGGACAACGATGTTATGATGACAATAATGCTGTGAGAACAACGATGCTATGAGGACAATAATGCTGTGAGGAGAACGATGTTGTGAGAACAATAATGCTGTGACGACAACGATGCAGTGAGGACAACGATGCTGTGAGGACAACGATGCTGTGAGGACAATGCTGTGAGGACAACGATGCTGTGAGGACAACGATGCTGTGAGGACAACGATGCTGTGAGGACAATGGTGCTGTGAAGACAACGATGCTGTGAGGACAACGATACTGTGAGGACAACAATGCTGTGAGGACAACGATGCAGTGAGGACAACGATGCTCTGAGGACAACGATGCTCTGAGGACAACGATGCTCTGAGGACAACAATGCTGTGAGGACAACGATGCTGTGAGGACAATAATGCTGTGAGAAGAACGATGCTGTGAGGACAATAATGCTGTGAGGACAACGATGCTGTGAGGACAATAATGCTGTGACGACAACGATGCTGTGAGGACAATAATGCTGTGACGACAACGATGCTGAGAGGACAACGATGCTGTGGACAACGATGCTGTGAGGACAACAATGCTGTGAGGACAACGATACTGTGAGGACAACAATGCTGTGAGGACAACGATGCTGTGAGGACAACGATGCTGTGAGGACAACGATGCTATGAGGACAATGGTGCTGTGAAGACAACGATGCTGTGAGGACAACGATACTGTGAGGACAACAATGCTGTGAGGACAACAATGCTGTGAGGACAACGATGTTGTGATGACAATAATGCTGTGAGAACAAAGATGCTATGAGGACAATAATGCTGTGAGGAGAACGATGCTGTGCGAACAACGATACTGTGAGGACAACAATGCTGTGAGGACAACAATGCTGTGAGGACAACGATGTTGTGATGACAATAATGCTGTGAGAACAACGATGCTATGAGGACAATAATGCTGTGAAGACAACGATGCTGTGAGGACAACGATACTGTGAGGACAACAATGCTGTGAGGACAACGATGCAGTGAGGACAACGATGCTGTGAGGACAACGATGCTGTGAGGACAACGATGCTGTGAGGACAACGATGCTCTGAGGTCAACGATGCTGTGAGGACAACAATGCTGTGAGGACAACGATGCTGTGAGGACAATAATGCTGTGAGAACAACGATGCTGTGAGGACAATAATGCTGTGAGGACAACGATGCTGTGAGGATAATAATGCTGTCACGACAACGATGCTGTGAGGACAAAAATGCTGTGACGACAACGATGCTGTGAGGACAACGATGCTGTGAGGACAACGATGCTGTGAGGACAACGATGCTGTGAGGATAATGGTGCTGTGAAGACAACGATTCTGTGAGGACAACGATACTGTGGGGACAACAATGCTGTGAGAACAACGATGCAGTGAGGACAACGATGCTGTGACGACAACGTTGCTGTGAAGACAACAATGTTGTGAGGACAACAGTGCTGTGAGGACAACGATGCTGTGTGGACAACGATGCTGTGAGGACAACGTTGCTGTGAGGACAACGATGCTGTGAGGACAACGATGCTGTGAGGACAACGTTGCTGTGAGGACAACGTTGCTGTGAGGACAACGATGCTGTGAGGACAACGATGCTGTGTGGACAACGATGCTGTGAGGACAACGATGCTTTGAGAACAACGATACTGTGAAGACAACGATGCTGTGAGGACAACAATACTGTGAGGACAACGATGCTGTGAGGACAACGATGCTGTGAGGGCAACGATGCTGTGAGGATAACGATGCTGTTAGGACAACAATGCAGTGAGGACAACGATGCTGTGAGGACAACGATGCTGTGAGGACAACGATGCTGTGAGGACAACAATGCTGTGAGGGCATCGATGCTGTGAGGAGAACAATGCTGTGAGGACAACAATGCTGTGAGGGCATCGATGCTGTGAGGACAACGGTGCTGTGAGGACAATGATACAGTGAGGACAAAAATACAGTGAGAACAATGATACAGTGAGGAAAATGATTTAGTGAGAACAATGATACAGTGAGGACAATGATACAGTGAGGACAATGATACAATGAGGATAATGATACAGTGAGGACAATGACAAAGTGAGGACAATGATACAGTGAGGACACTGATACAGTTAGGACAACGATGCCGTGAGGACAACGATACAGTGAGGACAACGCTACAGTGAGGACAATGATACAGTGAGGACAACGATGCTATGAGGACAGTGATACAGTGAGGACAATGATACAGTGAGGACAATGATACAATGAGGGCAATGATACAGTGAGGACAATGATACAGTGAGGACAATGATACAGTGAGGACAATGATACAGTGAGGACAATGATACAATGAGGACAATGATACAGTGAGGACAATGATACAGTGAGGACAATGATACAGTGAGGACAACGATGCTTTGAGGACAATGATACAGTAAGGACAATGATATAGTGAGGATAATGATACAGCGAGGACAATGATACAGTGAGGACAATGATGTAGTGAGGACAACGATGCTGTGAGGACAATGATACAATGAGGACAACGATGCTGTAAGGACAATGATACAGTGAGGACAATGATACAGTGAGGACAACGATGCTGTGAGGACAATAATACAGTGAGGACAATGATACAGTGAGGACAACGATTGCTGTGAGGGCAATGATACAGTGAGGACAACGATGCTGTGAGGACAACAATACTGTGAGGACAACGATGCTGAGAGGACAACGATGCTGTGAGGACAACGATGCTGTGAGGACAACGATGCTGTGAGGACAACGATGCTGTGAGGACAACGATGCTGTGAGGACAACGATGCTGAGAGGACAACGATACTGTGAGGACAACGATGCTGTGAGGACAACGATGCTGTGAGGACAACGATGCTGTGAGGACAACGATGCTGTGAGGACAACGATGCTGTGAGGACAACGATGCTGTGAGGACAACGATGCTGAGAGGACAACAATACTGTGAGGACAACGATGCTGTGAGGACAAAGATGCAGTGAGGACAACGATGCTGTGAGGACAACGATGCTGTGAGGAGAACGATGCTGTGAGGACAACGATGCTGTGAGGACAACGATGCTGTGAGGACAACGATGCTGTGAGGACAACGATGCTGTGAGGACAACAATACTGTGAGGACAACGATGCTGTGAGGACAACGATGCTGTGAGGACAACGATGCTGTGAGGACAAAGATGCTGTGAGGACAATGATGCTGTGAGGACAACGATGCTGTGAGGACAACAATACTCTGAGGACAACGATGCTGAGAGGACAACGATGCTTTGAGGACAACGATGCTGTGAGGACAACGATGCTCTGATGACAACGATGCTGTGAGGACAACAATACTGTGAGGACAACGATGCTAAGAGGACAACGATGCTGTGAGGACAAGGATGTTGTGAGGACAACGATGCTGTGAGGACAGCGATGCTGTGAGGACAACGATGTTATGATGACAATAATGCTGTGAGAACAACGATGCTATGAGGACAATAATGCTGTGAGGAGAACGATGCTGTGAGAACAATAATGCTGTGACGACAACGATGCAGTGAGGACAACGATGCTGTGAGGACAACGATGCTGTGAGGACAATGCTGTGAGGACAACGATGCTGTGAGGACAACGATGCTGTGAGGACAACGATGCTGTGAGGACAATGGTGCTGTGAAGACAACGATGCTGTGAGGACAACGATACTGTGAGGACAACAATGCTGTGAGGACAACGATGCAGTGAGGACAACGATGCTCTGAGGACAACGATGCTCTGAGGACAACGATGCTCTGAGGACAACAATGCTGTGAGGACAACGATGCTGTGAGGACAATAATGCTGTGAGAAGAACGATGCTGTGAGGACAATAATGCTGTGAGGACAACGATGCTGTGAGGACAATAATGCTGTGACGACAACGATGCTGTGAGGACAATAATGCTGTGACGACAACGATGCTGAGAGGACAACGATGCTGTGGACAACGATGCTGTGAGGACAACAATGCTGTGAGGACAACGATACTGTGAGGACAACAATGCTGTGAGGACAACGATGCTGTGAGGACAACGATGCTGTGAGGACAACGATGCTATGAGGACAATGGTGCTGTGAAGACAACGATGCTGTGAGGACAACGATACTGTGAGGACAACAATGCTGTGAGGACAACAATGCTGTGAGGACAACGATGTTGTGATGACAATAATGCTGTGAGAACAACGATGCTATGAGGACAATAATGCTGTGAGGAGAACGATGCTGTGAGAACAACGATACTGTGAGGACAACAATGCTGTGAGGACAACAATGCTGTGAGGACAACGATGTTGTGATGACAATAATGCTGTGAGAACAACGATGCTATGAGGACAATAATGCTGTGAAGACAACGATGCTGTGAGGACAACGATACTGTGAGGACAACAATGCTGTGAGGACAACGATGCAGTGAGGACAACGATGCTGTGAGGACAACGATGCTGTGAGGACAACGATGCTGTGAGGACAACGATGCTCTGAGGTCAACGATGCTGTGAGGACAACAATGCTGTGAGGACAACGATGCTGTGAGGACAATAATGCTGTGAGAACAACGATGCTGTGAGGACAATAATGCTGTGAGGACAACGATGCTGTGAGGATAATAATGCTGTCACGACAACGATGCTGTGAGGACAAAAATGCTGTGACGACAACGATGCTGTGAGGACAACGATGCTGTGAGGACAACGATGCTGTGAGGACAACGATGCTGTGAGGATAATGGTGCTGTGAAGACAACGATTCTGTGAGGACAACGATACTGTGGGGACAACAATGCTGTGAGAACAACGATGCAGTGAGGACAACGATGCTGTGACGACAACGTTGCTGTGAGGACAACAATGTTGTGAGGACAACAGTGCTGTGAGGACAACGATGCTGTGTGGACAACGATGCTGTGAGGACAACGTTGCTGTGAGGACAACGATGCTGTGAGGACAACGATGCTGTGAGGACAACGTTGCTGTGAGGACAACGTTGCTGTGAGAACAACGATGCTGTGAGGACAACGATGCTGTGTGGACAACGATGCTGTGAGGACAACGATGCTTTGAGAACAACGATACTGTGAAGACAACGATGCTGTGAGGACAACAATACTGTGAGGACAACGATGCTGTGAGGACAACGATGCTGTGAGGGCAACGATGCTGTGAGGACAACGATGCTGTTAGGACAACAATGCAGTGAGGACAACGATGCTGTGAGGACAACGATGCTGTGAGGACAACGATGCTGTGAGGACAACAATGCTGTGAGGGCATCGATGCTGTGAGGAGAACAATGCTGTGAGGACAACAATGCTGTGAGGGCATCGATGCTGTGAGGACAACGGTGCTGTGAGGACAATGATACAGTGAGGACAAAAATACAGTGAGAACAATGATACAGTGAGGAAAATGATTTAGTGAGAACAATGATACAGTGAGGACAATGATACAGTGAGGACAATGATACAATGAGGATAATGATACAGTGAGGACAATGACAAAGTGAGGACAATGATACAGTGAGGACACTGATACAGTTAGGACAACGATGCCGTGAGGACAACGATACAGTGAGGACAACGCTACAGTGAGGACAATGATACAGTGAGGACAACGATGCTATGAGGACAGTGATACAGTGAGGACAATGATACAGTGAGGACAATGATACAATGAGGGCAATGATACAGTGAGGACAATGATACAGTGAGGACAATGATACAGTGAGGACAATGATACAGTGAGGACAATGATACAATGAGGACAATGATACAGTGAGGACAATGATACAGTGAGGACAATGATACAGTGAGGACAACGATGCTTTGAGGACAATGATACAGTAAGGACAATGATATAGTGAGGATAATGATACAGCGAGGACAATGATACAGTGAGGACAATGATGTAGTGAGGACAACGATGCTGTGAGGACAATGATACAATGAGGACAACGATGCTGTAAGGACAATGATACAGTGAGGACAATGATACAGTGAGGACAACGATGCTGTGAGGACAATAATACAGTGAGGACAATGATACAGTGAGGACAACGATTGCTGTGAGGGCAATGATACAGTGAGGACAATGATACAGTGTTGACAATAATACAGTGATGACAACGATTGCTGTGTGGACAATGGTACAGTGAGGACAATGATACAGTGAGGACAACGATTGCTGTGAGGACAATGGTAAAGTGAGGACAATGATACAGTGAGGACAACGATTGCTGTGAGGACAATGGTAAAGTGAGGACAATGATACAGTGAGGACAACGATTGCTGTGAGGACAATGGTACAGTGAGGACAATGATACAGTGAGGGCAACGATGCTGTGAGGACAATAAAAATTCAATAATTACTCTCATCATTTTTTCCACCCAGATAATGTTTAGATGAATTATAAGGAATCTTCCTGAAAAATAAAATGTCGGGTTTTCTTTTTTTCTTCTGTCGTGTTTCCATCTCTACAATGTTCGCCTTGAAACTTTCTCTGTTTTATTTTATTTAGAGTAATGGTCAGATTTTTATTTTATTGAGATTTCAGTGAAATTTCATTGCAATAATTCAAAAAAGCTTCTTCTAATTAGCGTCAAGTTTTCATCACTGTAATTGCCAATTAAAGACAATATTTTAAAAAGTATGAGGAATAATGTTTATACATAAGAATGTCTCTGTTAAATGGACTTCTCACTTTGACAGTGAGTGTAACTTCTTTAGAACAAAAGAGTCATTATAGATTTTGGATGTATGATTCGATTTTTGCTCATTTTCTAAAAGAGTAAAACATTATTTAATTTAACATTTCACAGTTAGATCATGTCTCATCTAATTTGCTGTAAAGTCTTACTACAGGTTTATTGTCCACAGGAGGAGGTGTTGCTGGGCTCTGTGAAACCTA